>NC_047673.1:44570103-44768886 GCF_011762505.2 Arvicanthis niloticus
GTGTTTCATAGCAGCCTTATTTATAATAGCCAGAAGCTGGAAAGAACCCAGATGCCCTTCTACAAAGGAATGGATACAAAAAAATGTGGTACATTTACACAATGGAATATTGCTCAGCTATTAATAATAATGAATTCGAGAAATTCTTGGGTCAATGGATGGAACTAGAAAATATCATCCTGAGAGAGGTAACCCAATCACAAAAGAACACACATGCTATTTACTCACTGATAAGTGGAGATTAGCCCAAAAGTTTGAAACAACAAATATTCAACTCACAGACCACATGAAGCTCATGAAGAAGGAAGAACAAGTGTGGATAACTGGGTCTTTCTTAGAAGGAGTAACTAAACACCCAAGGGAGCAAATATGGCAACAAGGGTGGGACAGAGTCTGAAGGAGAGGTTGTATGGAGACCATTCCACCTGGGTATTCTTTTCATGTGCAGTCACCAAAAAATATATGCTGATATGGATGACAGGAAGGGAAAGCTGACAGCAGCCTGATAAGGCTGTCTCCTTAGAGGTCCCCCAGAGTCTGACATACCCAGAGGCAGATACTTGCAGCTAACTATTTATCTGATCAAAGTTTCCCAATGGAGAAGTTAGAGAGTAAGCTGAAGGAGCAAAAATGGTTGGTGGCCCGATGAGGAGAGCAACAATACCAACCAGCCAGAGCTCCCCATGGTCTAAACCACCAGCCTAGGAGCACATAGGAAGGGACACATGACTCCAACTGTATATGTAGGGAAGGATGGCCTTGTTGGGCATAGGTGGGAGAGGAGATCTTTGTTCCCATGCAGGCTGAACACTGAGTGCAGGGGAGGTCTGAGGGTGGGGAGGGGGACTGGGGGGTAGAGGCGTGCACAACCTCATAGAAGCAGGAGGAGGGGGGATTGGATAAGGGGTTCCTGGGTAGTGGGGGAATGTGGTAAGGGTATAAAATTGAAATGTAAACATTATATCCAATAGAAGAGGGAAAAGAGAAAACAGTTAGAACCAACATCCTTAATAAAATGTCAGCCCTCTTAAAAAAATTATCCTGATACTAAAATTTGTTTTGAGAATTGAATATTGCAGAATAATCAATCTTGGTGTATCTACTCATCAAGCAAGCTGGGCAGACCTGCTCAAACCTCTGAGGTCCGGGAATTCCATCTGGATGCAGTGAAGACACAGTTTCAGAAGCTTATCAATTTACTCTTCCCCCTACTCCTCTTTTAATATCTCAATGCCCATAATCAGCTTGAAGAAGCTAATGAAGAGTTAGCGCCCCGATTCCCTGGGCTTGGGGACTAAGGTGGTGAATGTTGAGCTGTCTTTCTAGGGAAAAGTAGTGGTTTTGTGGGAGTAGAGTGAATTAGCTAGGCTTTATTACATAGCCATAACCAATTGGGTAGAAATCTGTACAATTATTATCAAGATGAAGATATAATTTCTTAAATGGCACCAATTTACTTTGATTACAAATTTTAAGGTTTTCATTGGTATGAGTTTCTTAATGATATAAAAGTGAGATGAATAATGTTACTCTCATAGGCATTGTACCAGCATAAAACATTTAGGAATACAAGGCTTAGACCCAGTCCTTCTTTAACTTTTTTAACAGAGTTGAGAGGGTTAGCCTGTGAGTTAAGGGACTATAGCAAATTCATGGCTTGGAGTTTATTGTTAGGGTGTTTTCTATATTTTCTTTAGAAATAACTGGGTGGAGTTAACAGACAACACTCCAGTTTACTTTACTTGGATAGTTGGTTTTCAAAACATCAGAAGTCCACAGAATGGACGTGACAATCATTTCTCTATTAAGGTTCATTTTGATTTTAGACCTGTCTGCTCCTGACAGCTTCCTGTATAGAATTCTAAGGAGAAATTGAGCATCTTTGGAGTTACTCCAGTTGTGGTAAGACAGCCACTAGAGAAGAATTGCCTCTTTCCATCTACAGACAAATTACTGTCCAGAAAAGGACACACTTGCAGAATAGTCAACTGATTATATCTGTCTAGACAGAGTAATTGGCCCTTAATAATTCTGCATCACTAAGGTCTGTCACATTATCCTGGCCAGGAGGCAGAAGAACAGATGCTCCATCATTTTGTAGTAGAGGGAGTGTCCAGGTGTTCAGAGGTCTCTATATATTGGATAAGGTTTAGAAGCTATGCTTTATGCTTCCCACAATTATAGTTAACCCAGTCATTCTGGATTTCTGACGGGGTTGAAAACTTATAGTCTCATAGCCAATCCTGGCTATTTACCTTGAGAGAAAAGATTTGAGTAGATGGTTTTCAGCTGACCTTCATTCTAAAGCCAAGGGAAAAGCCAGGTTCAGAACTAAGTCTTTTATTTAGGATAGATGACAGAGGTTCTGGTTAGTGAACAAAATGATGGACTGGGTATTAGGACTATCTTGAACCTCACTGGTACAAATCAACGTAATTACGCTCTAATTGTATTTAGAGAGAAAAGTTTTATTTTAACAAGAAGGGTGATATGTAGGAGGAGCTAAGATGGGAGGAGTACTGATAGGAAGAGAAGGAGTAAGGAGAGGAGGAGAAGAAAGAGAGGAGAAGCTAGGTGATGAGAGAGAGAAAGACGGGGGAGACAGGGAGGCAGCTATTCACGTGTCTCCACCAGTCAAAGATAGTTGATATACCTAGGTTGGGTAGTGGGTTACACCTCTGACTGAGCATTACCAAACTTATAAAGCCCTTGATTAACATTTTTAAAAAAGTGTAAAAATGCAAAAATGAAAAGGGGGCATGGGATAGGGGTTTTCTAAGGGGGGGGTAATGGGGAAAGGGGATGGTGTCTGAACTGTAAATAAAATATCCAATAAAAAATGAAAAATAATACGGTCAAAATTTAAAAAAAAAATGAAATGAAACATAAAAAATTGTAAGTATATGTGTTACAATATGTGTCTAGCACATGAGAATAGGGAATTTAATAATTTTCTCATATGTTATAAAATATTCACTGAGACAGATAAAGCTTGAAGAACTTTATAATTCTTCAACATGATAAAATCATTATGCGCATAAATTCATTTTTCAACCATATTACTATGTAAAAGTTTATTTAGAATTAAGTAGGAATTTCTTGACTTGATATGTGAATATTTACACATTATTTAAATTATAATTTCAGGATCCACAAATCTGAGCTTCGTTCCCTGTGGCAAAGCTCTGCCTGCTTCACTGGCAGCATGATGCCTTCCAATATAACCAGGTGAGATTCCCAATCCTCTCCCTCTACTATTTCCTGGAAAGCACAGCACCCATGAAGTCTGCCCCACCCAATCTGTGCTGCATCATCCAGTCTATAGCACTATATGCAATCCAAGATTACTGGTGCCCTCAGTAACCACAAGCTCTGAATGCTTTATTTGAGGCATAGCTATGCCATGGACAAACAGAAGTCTGAACATATCTGGGATTACTTTCATTGCCTACAACCCTGAAACCCTGCTGCCACCTATGGCTCAGCTTGTCTTCTTTAAATCCCAGAAGCCTGGGACTATGAGGAACTTCCAGTTGGACCTGTAGTTGCAGATTCCAATAGCTATCAGGGACTACCAGGTCTTTGAACACCAGAGACTTCAAAATTGCCTACAAACTACGAAATAACATAATTAAAAAATTTAGTG
Organism: Arvicanthis niloticus; assembly: GCF_011762505.2. NCBI lineage: Eukaryota > Metazoa > Chordata > Mammalia > Rodentia > Muridae > Arvicanthis > Arvicanthis niloticus. Next base: position 44,573,750 of record NC_047673.1, read on the forward strand.
CAAATGGCACTACTAAAGCCTATCTATCATATAACACTAAGCTCTTTATTCCTGAGCAATCCCTAAGTGCAAGAAAATTACCTTAAATCTAATCTTATGAAGATGATGGAGGCCTTCTTAAAATAAATAAATAAAATATATTTACAAAGATTCACATTAAGAATAACAGAAAATTTAATTAAACAAGTACACACCTATAATGAGAATGAAAATTAATATGAAAAAGTACAGGACAATATAATCAAAGAGATAAAGTAAATAAAAACGTTAAGATATGAAAAAGGGAAATAGTAACACTGAAGAATATAGAAACAGAGCCAAAATGGAGATAGAAAACCTAGAAAAGTGAGTTCTAGCCACAAGCATCATCAACACAACATAACAGATGGAAGAAACAATTTCAAGCTGAGAACATACAATAGAAACTCAAGTACAGAATGGTTCAATCTTTTATCATAAAGGCTAGTTTATGGCAACATCCAGGAAGGCATGGTACAGGAGGAACTGAGCATTCTACATCTTCATCTGCAGGCAAATAAGAGACAACTGACTTCCAGGCAGCCAGAACTAGGGTATTACACCCAATGTCCAGAGTGAAACACATTCTTGAACATGGCTAAATCTCCTCTCCTAATAGAGCTACTCCTTTACCAAAGCAAATACAAACCATCACTTTGGGGAATAGACTTGAATGCGATGGTACAATAGGCAATATATTGAAGATAATAGGAATCGTTCAAGCTCTAAGGTCAACAATTTACAACTGGAATCTCCTAAAATTAAAAAAATGACTTCAAGGGAAATAATGTCATCCATAGAATGAAATGCTAGACTATAAACTGGGAAAAAATACACTACCCCTACATCTGACAAATGACTCATATCCAAAAATATAATGAACTCAAAAAATTAGATAACAACAAACCGAACAATCCAATTAAAATTGGGGTAAAGAGTTAAACAGGGAACTCTTAATTGATGTTCAAATAAAACTGTGCCCTGAGTCCATCTAGCAATGAGTCTTATTTACTTGTGAGTCTCTGAGTAAAACTTGTCTTATATCAGAGTTTTGTTGTTGCTGAAAACAATCTATTGCATTTGTATTTAATATTTATAAGCTGTATACACAACATTATTTTATGTTTTATGAAAAATTAATAAAAATAATAGAGCTGAAAATAATGAATGTGAATGAGGAACTACCAGTAAACTAACTTTAAGTTTTCTTCTATGTGCTTAGTTTGCTTTTAAGATTTTGGTATGTGTGGTGTATTTACAATATCTATGTTAATCAGGTAGCTAGATAAGGACCAGAATACAACCGTTTATTGGAGATAAGAATGGATCAATTTGCATTCTTTACATGCAAACTGCCAGTTGAAACAGCACCTTGTGTTTAAAATGCTGTGTTTTTCTACTGAAAAGCTTTGGCTTTTTTGTCAAAGATCAAGTGACATAAGTTTGTGTGTTCATTTCTGGGTCTTCATTTCTATTCCATTGTTCTATTTGTCTGTACAACCACCATGTGGTATTTATCACTGTTGCTCTGTACTACAGCTTGAGTTCAGGGAAGGTGATTCCCCCAGAAGTTATGTTACTGCTGAAAATTGTTTTTCCTATCCTGAGTTTTTACATAGTATAAATGATTGCCCCCAAATGTTCAACATGAGTATTCCTACATGTGATAAATAAATACGGCATAGTTGCTGAATATAACATTAACTAAAACAAATCACTAGACTTCCTCTACTTAAAGGATTAATGGGCTGAAAAAGAAATTAGGGAAAGGACACACTGGACATGAGTCACATTATTTGTAAAATAAAATATCTTGATGTCAACAAAACCAAGCAAGTGAAAGATCTGTACAGGAAGAACTTCAAGTCTCTGAAGAAAAAAATCAAAGATGACCTCAGAAGATAGAAAGATCTTCCATGTTCATGTAAGGAGGCGATTAACCTAGTAACAATGGCCATCTTACAAAAATAATCTATAGATTCTGGGCAATCTCCATAAATATTTCCACCCCATATTTTAAAGAAAGAGAAAGAGCAATCCTCAAATTTATAAACAAGCTCCTATTGTTAATATGAATAAAAACAGCAATAATACAACACTTAAAGTTATACTTCTTTTTCATTAGATCTGTGTATCACTCAGATTTCAATGTAGAACCTTAATATGTATATCAACAATGTTCAGTAATTGAGAGACTTTGAAGTTCTTAGTGTTATGGCAATTTTCTTTATTACACCCTCCTATAAAGGCTCAGGTACCTATGCAGAAGATGAGAAAGAAGGATTTTAAAGGCCATATTTGGTGAATGATGCTAAATATACTGCATGTTTTTAGACACAACATGAGCAATGCCCTTGTAAACTCATTGAGAATAAGACATTTTTCACAAGACCAATAAAAAGGAGACAAAACACCAGCTTTAAGAAGGGTAGAGGTAGAAAATGTCATCCCAGGTAAGAACATCTCTAAACTACATGATCTCTTAGAGAGGGAAAATAAGTTTTAAGTTTTATACTATGAATGAGCAGGCCTTCTGTTCAGGAAAAGTTGCCAGAACAAATCAGAATCCATGTTTGTATACATTTTTGATTTCTAATATTTTTTTCTTCTGTGAGAAAGATAAAGAGAAAGAGAGAGAGAAAGGGTGAGTGACAAAGACATAGACAGAGTCAGAGATAGAGAGACAGAATGATTAGAGAAATCATGAGTTTAAGTTAGTATGGAGAGTGGAGGTGGTATGCAAGAAGGTGAAAGAGAGAAAAATATGAACATATATACTCTATAAAACTATTTTTAAAAGTGAATAAATCAATAACTCATTCAAACATAAAGTATCCTTACTGATCATTCACATGTAACAGAAAAAAAATGACAGCAATTCAAATGTAAAATAGTCGGCTACTTTTTTAAAATAGTTATAACCTTTCAAAACATGTGTTCAGTTAAATGATGCAAAAATTGTTGGGAGCCAACTTTAGTAGAAAGTGGCTAGATCAACTTTGCAGCCATCTGGAACCATATACCCTGATGGAAGACTTGGTTGTCAAAAGCCTATAACAGCTGAAGCACACTCTGATATATTGTTTATCCCACATAGCTTGTTTTGCTGTTTACTGCCCCCAGCTGCAAGGCCCATGTGGTAGCCACGCCTGCAAGGCACATGGTGCATGTGCTGTCCACGCTATAGACGCCTGTAAGGCTTACATCATATCAACACCTGCAAGGCACATGATATCCACACGCCTACAAGGCACATGGCAAAAGCCTATAAATACCTCAGAATTCCCTTCAATAAGAGAGACTTGATAAAATAGAAGAGACTTGATCACACCCTGTCTGGTCTCCATTTTTCGCGTCACTTGCCCAACACTCTCTCTCTTGACCAGAGCACTTAGCCCCAAAGGCGTTGAGGCAGAAGCGTTGAGGCAGAGTACGGGTGCCAACATTTGTGGAGTCCAACTTTGAACTCCAGTAAGCGGGATACAGTGGAAGACACCCTGCGCTGGAGAACCAGTCAACTGACAGAGCCTCAATGTTTGAACTCCAGTAAGCGGGATACAGTAGAAGACACCCTGTGCTGGAGAACCAGTCGACTGATGGAGCTGGCTGAATTCGGAAGTGAAACAAAGGTGATTACATAGTAACAAAAATGGGGCAAAAAATAAGCAAAAACAGATGAAAAAGGTTTTAAAGATGCAAGGAGTAAATTGCAGGCTGCTCTGAGTCAAGAGAGCCAAACAGATAGATAAAGGTTATAGTAACGAAAACGGGGCAAGAAATAAATAAGCAGAAACAGATGAAAAAAGTTTTAAAGATGCAAGGAGTAAATTACAGGCTGCTCTGAGTCAAGAGAGCCAAACAGATAAATAAATAAAGGTTATAGTAACGAAAATGGGGCAAGAAATAAGTGAGTAAAAACAGATGAAAAAGGCTTTAAAGATGCGAGGAATAAATAGAAGGCTGCTCTAGAAAGAGAGCTAAGCAGAATGATAATGTTAATTTATTTAACTTTCAAAATGGGTGTGATTCTGAGTTATATAGTTATATTTTTCTGGATAAAAACTCAATGTAAAGGTTTTTCTGGTTACTGGCTTAAGGAAAGGCTAATTTGGAAAAAAAGTTTTTTCTATGAGTTTTCTGATGAGGTCATTAAGGTAGTAGTTATGTCTTCCAGGATTATATGGATCATACATGACAGAGGTAGGCCTCCAGAACACTAGATTCCAGAGAATCAAACAAAATAATTATCTTGATACTAAAATTTGTTTTGAGATCTGTATATTACAGAATACACAGCCTTGGTGAATGAATCTTCTTATCACCTGCATGTTCACTGATGCCCTGGACTTCCAGCTGGATGCAGTTAAGACAGACTTCAGATGCTTATCAATTTACCCTTCCCCTCATTCCTCTTTTAAAAGTCAACGCCCATGTTCAGCTTGAAGAAGTTAATGAAGAGTCAGCGCCCCAATTCCCTGGACTTGGGGACTGAGGTGGTTAATATTAGGCTGTATTTATCTGTATAATTGTTACTAAGCTGATGCAAAATTCAAGGATTTCATTGGTATAAATTTGTGGGTACAAGGTTTAGACATTTCACTTCTCCAACAGGGGAAGTTGTGTGTTGCCTTAAAGAGTGTTGCTTTTACATCAACAGTTTAGATATTAAGTCTCTTGTCTCTCGGGTTCATGCTGTTCAATAAACTGATGGCTTTGGTATGGCAACAGATAACAAATGAAACCCATACAGGTCCAATATTACAGGCTGGAAGTAGAGGACTCTGAAACCTCTGTCATCAAGATTGACGAGGATTAACCCCTAACTTACACGCTAAGCCAGATAGCCAATGATGGGTAAGAGAGCATATCGAGACCCTTGCCCCTAAAATAAGGGAGGCCTCACCATCTTAAGTGAGGCTGGGGTCCTTTGTTTCAATCTAGGACAGGCACAGTTTCCGTAAGTTTTTCCAGCCTTCCCTTTTGAAAAAAATTTAAAAAGGGGGACCTGTTGGGAGCCGACTTTAGTAGAAAGTGGTTAGATCAACTTTGCAGCCATCTGGAACCATATACCCTGATGAAAGACTTCGTTGTCAAAAGCCTATAACAGCTGAAGCACACACTGATAAGTATATTGTTTATCCCACATAGCTTGTTTTGCTGTTTACTGCCCCCAGCTGCAAGGCGCATGTGGTAGCCACGCCTGCAAGGGGCAAGGGGCAAGGTGCACGTGCTGTCCACGCTATAGACGCCTGTAAGGCTTACGTCATATCAACACCTGCAAGGCACGTGATATCCACATGCCTACAAGGCACATGGCAAAAGCCTATAAATACCTCAGAATTCCCTTCAATAAGAGAGACTTGATAAAATAGAAGAGACTTGATCACACCCTGTCTTGTCTCCATTCTTTGAGTTTCTTGCCCCAAGAGCCCCACTCTCTCTCTCTCTTGACCAGAGCACTAAGCCCCCAAAAGTGTTGAGGCAAAAGCGTTGAGGTAGAGTAAAGGTCACAACAAAAAATCATACAGCATTCATGTTTATACTCTTTCTTTGGTTCATTCTTCTGAAATAAACTCTTAGGAATGATTTCTATTGTACAGCTTCTCTAGGCATATGTCACATCTAGATTTCTTTTGGGATTATAATCATCATATGACATATTATTTCACTTCATATTACCTGGTTCTCTTCCTTCTGTATTCTCTCTACCAACAATCCATGGTTCTTTGTTTTGCTCAAGACAGTGGATTACATTTGGATCTGAAACAGCAACACCTGTACATTCAAGTGAGCACAAAGATATACCATTAAATGTAGCTATGTACTAGCACAGGATTTTGACATGTGGGTGAGATGGAAAGAATAAAAGATAAATGAATGACTTTTTATAGTCACTTCTTTCCTAAGTTATTCAGATTCTTCATACTGAATCTTTTCTAAAATTCTGAATTTCATTATAAAATTAACATATGCAAAAAAGAAAACTGTAGGTGTCAAAGTACATTGACTTATAAAAGCAACAGATTGCCTTTTCAAAAAAGGTATAAAAATTTTTCCTTTTTGGGAAAAAAATTTGTCATGATCATTTAAATGATCTAATGGTTATCACTGAAGCCACCAGGAAACAGATATATTTACAACAAGATTTATGGCAGTACCCATATTACACTTCTGGATTATCACTAAAAATAAAATTATAATTCTTAGGCAAATGGATGGAATTAGAAAATATCATCCTGAGTGAGGTAACACAATTACAAAAGAACACATTTACAGATTTACAGATCAGCACATTAAATATAAATAAAAGATAAAGGTAAATACCATATAAGCTATAAATTGGAGTGTAATCAATACTTATAAAAAAAAAATGAAAGAGAGAAAGACCAGTAAATGGATGGTAGACCAAATAGTCATGGGAGTTTTAGATATCACTACAGTGAAGTGGAATTTATGGAATAAAAATATTCTTACCCACAGAAATCAGGTTATGGTAATTCTCCAACATGACATCTCTGTACAAAGCCCTCTGAGCAGAATTCAGACATTGCCACTCCTCCATAGAGAACTCTATAGCCACATCCATGAAAGTCAGTAGACCCTTAAATTAAAATTAACAGTATCCCCTTTGAGTCAATTGGCCAAAAAAAAAAATGTTAGTTAAATATACAGTTTTTGGTACCAATAGTTAAAATATATATTTGATGAAATATCTGAGATAGAGAATGCTTTCAGTACTCTGAACAGTTCCAAATCTCAAGCAAAACTGATGCTGATTGTGGTGACCTTTTTGGGAAAAAAATTTGTCATGATCATTTAAATGATCTACTGGTTGTCACTGAAGCCACCAGGAAACAGATATATTTACAACAAGATTTATGGCAGTACCCATATTACACTTCTGGATTATCACTAAAAATAAAATTATAATTCTTAGGCAAATGGATGGAATTAGAAAATATCATCCTGAGTGAGGTAACACAATTACGAAAGAACACACATGGTATGCACCAACTGATAAGTGAATATTACCCCAAAAGCCCACAATCCCCAAGGAAACACTCAAGGACCACATGAAGCCCATTAAGAAGGAAGACCAACATGTCTGTGGTTCAGTTCTTATTAGGAGTGACAAGATACTAACAGGAGCAAATATGGAGACAAATATGGGACAAAAACTGAAAGAGGGTCCATCCACAGACTCCTCCACCTGGATATACATCTCTTGTGCAGTCAGCAAAGGCAGATGCTGATGTGGATGCTAGGATGTACATGATGACAGGAGCCTGATATAGCTGTCTCCTTAGGGGTCTGCCAGAGCCTGACAGATACAGAGGTAATGCTCACACAGCTAATCACTGACCTGATCATGGGGTTCCCAATGGAGAAGTAAAAGAGAAAACTGGAGGAGCTGAGGAGGTTTGAGGCCCCATGGGGCGAGCAACAATACCAACCAACCAGAGCACCTAGGGTCTAAACCACTAGCTTGGGAGCACATAAGGACACACTGATGCCTCCAGCTGTATATGTAGGTGAGGATAGTCATGTCACACAAAGGTGAGAGAGAAGTATCTGGTCCTGTTAAAGCTGGATGACCCAGTGTGGGGAATTTCATTGGCGGGAGGTGGGAGTGGGTGGATAGGAGGAGGTAGACCCTCATAGAAGCAGGGGAAGAGGGGGTGTGATAGAGGGTTTCTGGGTGTGGGAGAAATGTTGAAAGGTGATAACATCTGAAATGTAAATATAATTTCTAATATAAATTAATTCAAAAAATCATAATTGGGTCTGTACTACATGAAGAAATCTATTAAGTGGGTGCAGCAGTAAGAAGGCTGAGAACTATTGCAATAGACACTAAGATAAATGATTCATGAAACATGGGCCTTTATTCACAGACAAATAATGACCCAAGTGACTCAAAGTAAAAATCAAGTATATACATTCATCTTAATCTCATGTAAACACATTTTTGCAATTAGAAAATCTTTTAAGTATTTACAAATTATGTTATCTTTTATACAAGATACACTGAAAACTTTAAGGAGACTGGTAAAAGGGAACATCTGTTTTTAGATCACCAATGACATAACTTTCAAAAGGGTAACACTGAGAATCATATGAAAAACTAGTTATGTACATTTGCGTCAGAATAGGGAGGATTTGAAAGTTCTGAAAATGAAATACTTCTGTAAGAACAGTCAACATGCATACATTTACCTGAGAAGAAGCCATCTCTCCTTTCTCATTCAATAGGGAAAGTCTCAGTAAAGTTTACATTAAAATTTCAACTTCCAGAAACCATCTTCATGTAGAGGCAGCAGATCCTTCCTTTTTCTACTAAAACTGAAGAGTAGGAAACCGGAATCAATACAGTCCAGACACTATGACTCTTGTCAGAGGAGATATGAAGAAATGATAAGCTTCTACAGGCAGAAAAAACAAAAGATTTGCATTTTTCATTTACATTCACTTACCTGAGCTGTTTTGTCAAAACAGAATTGACACATCTCTTTTCAATAATGGCCAGAATCTTTGAATAGCCACAGCTGAATGGTTTACTCATACTGGGGAAGCAAGAAACTTGCCGGGGCCAAGAAATACAGTGCAATAAATGCCTGCTTCACCAGGGTCTCTGCCGAGATATTTCTTCTAGCTTCCATGTCCCATTCTAAAATTTTGTGTTTTTTAAGAAAGACCCAGTATCATATTATCTAACCTGGTCCTTTTTACAGTGACATTGCTAATTTAGGTTCATGATCAAAATATCTATTTGACACTTCACCATTTTTAGTGCTTCCACCCGTCACTGAAGCCAGATGAAATTCATTCTCCAAGTCTTCTATTAGCATGGTTGGCTGATAAGAGGCTGAAATTAGTTATACTACATGCATCTTTACCAACCAGTGTCATTTATTTTTTACAAAGAATAAACAGTACAATGGAAGCAGACAAGTTTTACTCAGCTATAAAACTCACCCTAATGGACTCACACCAGTCTCTAGAGCAAATACTAACATAGACTCATATTGTGCCTCAAGGTTTTGTTGGAATTTTTTATTTGTTTCTTTTTTTCTCTGTTTGTTCTTTAGTTTTGATATGATTTTCACATTTTATGGCTATATGACCCAGATGGGAAAAAGTTTCAGAAATGCAAGATGTAGTTCTAGTTTACAAAGAGATTTTCAAATTTTATGGTGTTTATTTCTGCCTCAGGAGAAAGGACCAGGCAAATGGGGAGGGGTATTCCGAAGAGTGTAGGGGTTGGGTGGTAAAGAAGTAATGGTAATCTGAGACAACTGGGTTCCCAGATGCATCTGTGGAACTTCCAGAGGGTTCTTACCAGATGATCTGAGTGGAGCAAATCTTGTATGCTGGTTCAGAATATGGTGTCTCCAGGGGCACAGACTGGTTATCAATTTGCCCTAGCAGAAAGGCTGACACATGGGTTTTATTATATTATTATTATTATTATTATTATTATTATTATTATTATTATTATTGTTTATTATTATTATTATTATTATTATTATTATTATTATTACCTAACTTGTAATGACCAAAATAGAAACCTTTCCAATAGGTATGCAATCAATCCCTGACATTACTAGTGATACTGTGTTAATCTTACAGGCAAGAGCCTAGTATAACTGTCTTCTGTGATGCTCTCGAGAGTATCTGACTGAAACACATACACATATACATGATCAAACACTGGATGGTGGTTGGTGACATTTATAGAAGAGTTGAAGGAAGGATTGAGTGCTCTGAAAGGAATATGAACTTAACAGAAGGAACAAGAGAGGCAACTAACGTGGACTCCTGGGAGGTCTCAGGGGCTAAGCAGGCAACCAAATTAAAAAAATTTACAAGGGCTGAAATGAGGCCCCTAGTAAATATGTAGCAAACGTGCAACTCAATCTCCATGCGGCTCCCTGCAAAATTGGAACAGATGCTCTCTCTAAAGCTGTAGCCTGACTGTGATATCTGAGATCCTGATACTTTATAATTAATAAGTACTAACAAAACCTTAAAAATAAATGCCTTATTGATTTTACAACATTGCAGTTAGAACTAAAGTTAGATGGAAGATGAATCTTCACAGAAGAAAGAAAAACTGGTTCAGGAATTCGGGTGTATTTGAGAAATATAAATCGTTTGACCAGGATTAAACTGAGAAAATTGATATTCTAGAGGTTCGCATTTTAAAAGAAGGACAAGAGTTTTGGATTGAATAAGTAGAAACCTGGTGAACTGAATTTCAAAAAGGGCTGAAGAGAAGACTCAGAAGAAGTGTTTGAGCCCAAGTGAGATATCCTCTGTTCAGATTTTCAGCACCTCATAAAACCCAGGAAATACAAGTGTGTTTCTGTAATCACAGCAGTAGGTATAGGAAGTAGTTAAAGCCTGTTTCCTGAAACCCCATGGTGACCCAATCTCACTAAAATTATAAACTACAGACACCAAGAGAAACACCTCTCAGAAAACTAAGACAGTTGGCAGTGAGATGGCTCAGTAACTCAAGCCTGCTAGCAGAAGTTTATCCCTGCAATGTGCATGTCAGAAGATGAGAGCCATCTTCCTTTATTTTACTCTATTTTCAGGTAACATGCTATGTCGCATGCATGTCCCCACACATACACTAATAGATAAATGAGGTTAATAAATTTAAAAATGTACGAAATGATTGAGAAAGATATTCCAAAATTAATGCCAGGCCTTTATAAATACTTTCATAGACAAGCACACATAAACGCAAACATCACACATGCATGTACACACAGACACATACACAGAAAAACACACACAGAGAAACTTACACATACAAAGGGAGGGGAAGATTATGAAGAGGAAAATGAATTCATTAAGGATCTAGGATAGAAGCTGAGATGGCCGGATGCTTGGCTACTGTTTGCAAAATTTTCATTCAGTACAAGCACCTTACAAAATCAAAGAAAGTGACACATGCCACTATGTCAGCACTAAGGAGACTGGATGCATGTGCAACAGAATGTCAATGGCAACCAAGACTGCCTTAGGTTCTTTAAGGTAAGCACATGCTGCATTAGACTTTCTCTGTAAAGAAAGTTAGTTGTTGACTTCTCAAGTATGTCATGATTGTTAAGAAATTCAAATACAGAGGCAGACGCTAGGATAAAATATGAGACAGAAATGTAAACTTAGGTAAAAGTAGCATTTAAGGTATAAGATGGAAAACAAAAAGAAAAGAAAAGAATAAAGTATATGCTCTCCCTAGAAATGGAAATACTAAGGTCGAACTGGAAAAGGGAACATTTGAAAAATGCTGTTGACATGAAGGTGCACTAATTTGAAATGACTTCCACATAGACACTCAGACAATGAAGCAGGAATGTGTATTGAATACAGACCATTACATGGTAGTGTGTTCAGAGCTTAGGTGGATGCAAAGATAAAACCTTTTTATGTCTCTCTGTAGTTGTATTACCAATTTTCAATTAAGACAAACAATGGAGAAGAAATATGCAGACATGCCAAAAGAAAACACATAGGTTTAAAATGTCCAAATTTTAACAGTATGTTAAACAGGACGTTTGCAGAATGTCAGCCTTGTAGATGATGTCCCTCAAATTCACACTCTGTTACTTCTTAACAGGACTCTACATTATACCTTACCTTAGTTATTTTGTCATGAGTGTATGTGTGAGTGTGTCTGTAAGTTTTTATGCACATGTGAATGTGCTTGCATGTGCCCACTCACCTATGAATGTTCAGTGTCATGCCAAAGGCATGTATTTATGTCAGAAGGCAACTTGAAATAGTTGGATTTATCATATAATGTAGGGTCTGGGACAAGTCATTTGATATAGTGACCATTTAAACATCTTGCTGCTCTTATACAGTATATATTTATGGTCATTGTGAGACTGTCAAGAGGGGATTATGAACACCAAACCCAGACAATATTGGAGATGCAAAGAAGTATTTGGTGACAGGAGCCTGGCAAAGAAAACACATGCTGCCTAGGAACCAGAGTGATAAGTTTTTCAGGAACATAGAGATAGATATGTCTTCCAAGAAGAGAGTGGTGAAAAATTACCTCCACAATTTAGGCATACTATCATCTTACATGTTTTACATGCAGATTTGTAGAAAATAGTTAAGTGCCAATATTTGTATCAGGACAAACTGATCTAAGCTAATTCTCAGACTATTTGAATCAGGAATATGAAGGCATTAACAATTGCAGTATGTTTCATTTGAGGTACTCACAAGAGCAGTAATGACTCAAATACAGATACATTACTTAAGCTATCACTAGTATTGGTAACAAAATAGTACATTGGACAATGCCTCTTCTAGCCAGTCCATAGAATCTGAGCCTATTGAAGCAGGTGCTTCTGTCTGAGAAACGTCTAGACAGATAAGTATGATGAAGTGTCTAAGCATGACTTATTATTTATAGAAGCTTATACAAGCTAGGGAAAGAGGAACCTAGTTCATCTCATCAACTTCAAGAACTTCAGGTTTTTGATATTAACTTCCTGACTTTTAGGAAGCCACCCTGTAGAATTCCATGCATTTAAAAGAACTTCTGAGCAGGCTAGGGATGTAGCATCTCAAAATATTAGTGTACAAAATAGCATATTAAATGAAAATGTAGGTTGGAAATTTGAACTTTGACTCTTGCTATGATTGTGTCCTGGGCTGTACCATCATAAACATTCTGTTATATCCTATTGTGCCTATAAAGTGTTTAAAAAGAAAGCCCCATAAGCTTATGTATTTATATAATTTTGTCACCAGTTTCTGGAACTCTATGAAAGGAATAGTAGTTCCCTATGACTGGAAACACACACTTTAAGACTTCAAAATCATAAGCCAATGGCAGTTAGTTCCCTCTGCTTTGTGTTTGTACCTGAAGATGTGAGCTTTAATCTATTTCTTTATTGTCATTCCTTCATGCCTTCTACCATGATTACTACCAGAGCAATCATAGACTCTAACCCTGTGAAACAAGAACCCCCACTTGAACTCTCTTTCTGTTTAAAGCACTTTGGTCATGGTGTCTTATCACAATAGAAGAACAATTATGCTAATGACTCAGTGCCTTAGGTAGTAAAATTGCATTAAGTAGAGCCTTGCTTAACTCAATCACAAATATATTGAGACTACAGTGGATTTGAAGAAGCGTTTGCAAACTGCAGTGTGTTCAGAAATAATAAGTAGAAATGGAACATGGTGTATTTCACTGTGACAAAACTAGAAAGGTTAGCAGAACCAAATGTTGTAAAGAAATATTGAAGTTATGCACACCATCTTAGTCAAAAATGATTTAAAATGTAAAAAACAGATTGTGGAGACTGATGGTATTGATCTGTTCTTGGATTCAGTTTGCAAGAATTTTATTGAGTATTTTTGCATCCACTGCTGGTAAGATTTCAAACCTGTAAAACCACTGTTGAAAACAATTCAGTGCTTCCTCAAATAATTGGAAATAGTTCTACCTTAAAAACCAGCTATATCACTACTGGACATATACACCTAACATGCTAGAGAATATAACATAGAGACATGCTGCACTATTTTCATTTCAGCCTATTTGTAATGGCCTGAAGGTAGAATAGCTCAGAGATTTCTCCATGGAAGAGTGGATACAAGAATTGTGATATATTTACACAATGGATACTACTCAAGTCTTAAAAGTGTGCTGCATGTTTAATAACAGACCTGAATATTCTGTATGATGAAATGATATCTTATGTACACAAAAAGCCCAATATTAGATTGGGTAAGACCCTGTCCTCAACGAGGTGACTGTAATGGTTAAGGTGGAATGATGCAGGACTCACAAGTTGCCTATATGACACAAACCAGTTCACATCATTTCTCAGAGAAGTCTTAGGTGCCAAAGTCAGTGCTTTATGAATGATTATAGTAGTGCAAATATGGATGTAAAGACATTCTGCAAAGAGAGAACAAAGAGTTAGTGATATAAAACCTGAGATCAAACTGACAATTCTCCTGTCTCAACCTCATCAGTGCTGGCATGCTCTTATGTACTATCATGCTAGAGTGAAGCATTAACTACCCTCACAGGGATATTTTTGTTACGTGAGGGTGCCTCTTTAAACAACAGGGACAATTTCATGCCAGGGTGAAACATTAACTACATTCACATGGATATTTTTGATTCTTGAGGGAGCCTCAATAAGATAAAAGGACACTGTGTTATCTTCATGCTTCCCTGGTGATGAGGAATACAGGGAAGTTTGCTGAGTCTAGCAATTATCCAACTGAAGATGAAAAAATTGGCATTGTTCCCCAGTCATACTTTCTGGTCATATCAATGAGGTAAATTCCAGAAGACTATAGAAATAAAGTACTTAATGGATGATAAGGTTATTGAAACATGTGGGGACGAATCTCGCGGGCGGGGGGAAGGGAGGGAGCCCAGCGACAGAGTCTCAGGGCGGTCCGGCACCAGAGCTTCCCGCGCAGCCAGAGGAGGATCCCACATTCACGCAGCTGTCAGTGGACGGGCCGGCGGCTGCATCGACAAGGTTCCAGGGTTCCAAAAGCTGGGAATCAGGCGGAGAGACCATGGACACGTGGAGTCCGGTTTTCCAAAGCTTTTATTGTTCATGGCATGGTGAATGGAGCGCTTCCCCCGCCAAAAGCCAGGGGAGACCAGTCTTATAGGGAGGGGAGGGAATAACTTAATTAGCTACGCCCCTGGCCTTTTGATAATTCATTAATATTTAAATCTCTGGAGGTAGAGACTTGTTAATCACGCCCTCTACCTGTCCTATGTGACTGAAAGTAACAGGTAAATGGAGTTACCTCGTCTAAGGCCCAACAGAAACACAGATATGTTTGTGTCTCTACTAATGGCAATTTTGAATCTGGCCCTAAAGGGTAAAGCAAAGGCCTCAAGCAGGAATGAATTCTGAAAAATATTCGTGAATTCTAGCAATGTTTGAAGGGAGAATGTGTGTGTGTGTGTGTGTGTGTGTGTGTGTGTGTGTGTTTGTGTGTGTGTTTGTGTTAGTGTATAAATACATTTATGTGTAGGGATATAAATGCATGGATGTAAGTTTAGATAACAATTTCAGTCATGCATTCTCAAATAATGCAGTGCAGATTCTTTTGTTTAACACAAGTTTCAAGTAGACCAAGCTGCCTGGTCACCAGTAGTAAGGATCATACATATCTTTGTCTTCTAATTACCTAGAGTACATGAATGTACCACCATAAAGAGTTTTTCCTGGGTTTCATGATACTAATTAAACACAATTCTTCATGCTCAATAACCAACTATTTTACTCACTATGATATATATATATATATATATATATATATATATATATATATATATATATAAAATCTAAAGTGATGGAGCTAAAATTTACTTTTAGGTTATGTTGTCAAATGTTTAACATGATTAGATACATCCCATAGTTTTGTCAGTTCGCTGGAATAAAAGTAATATAGACTGTGAAATTTATAAACAGAATCCAAAAATTTCTCACAGTAAGAGGTTCTAGAAATGGGAAAATCTGGGGTATGTTTGATATTGGTTCTTTTCAGAGACTATAGGAAAACTTTATGACTTGGAAACTAGTTCATAAGACATGCATTTAAGAGACATAAGTCATTTAGGTCACAAAAGTAGAAAAATAGAAAACAAGGATATCAGCCATTAAAGAGAATGTGTGTCATGGCTCAAAGATTTTTAATTTTTATGTTGTCACATGATCCAAACAAAACAAAAAACAAAAACAAATGTACCAAGTCAGCTATCAGGGATTTCTTCAAAGAAGATATTTGATTTAAATTATTTTCATTATGATTTCATAATTTTAGTTAGCTCTTCAATCTATTGCTATCAACTTATTACATCCTTTCTTTCTGTTGCAGTAATATCCATATAACCAAAACTTTATGGTCAAAAAGGTTTGTAACAGCTTACAATTACAAACTATAGCATCATTGTAAAAAAAATCACAATGGCAAAATCCTGAAGCATCTAGTTATATCCCATCTATATTCAAGAACAGAGGGAAGTGAAGTCATGTGTGTTCATTGCTTCATCTCCTTGATTTTTCTCAGCTGAACTTCTTCATTCATACACAGAACTGGTTGCTTGGTTTAGGAAATGAATTTAACCATAGTAGTCTTTGAACACAGTTAACATAATGAACTTGGTCTTGTACAGACATAGTCATAGTCTAACTTCCCTAACAATTCCTCTTTGAACCTCTTTTTCCAAGTTCTCTTGGTTTTTCCTATTTAAAAATAAATTTTAAACTTGCACCTTTGTGTTTAGATTGCTAGGCATGTAGTTTGGGAGCATAAATACAGTGCACATAGGAGAAGGGGGAACATGGAACAGGAGAAATGTAAGCTCAAAAGAAGCCTGTGGATGTCTACTACAGAAATTCTTTGAAATGTGTTCTTAAATAATTTGTACAGATATCATTCATTATGGAATAAACAAGATCCATTTGCTTCTTACTCTTTATAAAACATTGTGAATGTGTGTGTGTGTGTGTGTGTGTGTGTGTGTGTGTGTGTGTTTGAGCACAAAAGAAGTACATGTATATTCTTATCTTTCTAAGTGAGTGCAAGTGTGCATTGTCATAGCTTAGGCCAACACATTTGGTGTTGTTCCTAATCTTCAATCTTGTTTACACTAGCATCTCTTCATAGGGTCTATGCACAGTGCTGTCTTGAGAAGAAGGCTAGTTTCTATATGTTGGGGATTAACCTTGTGTACTGCATATTCAGTTGTTTCTTTCTGTTCCAGAACTCTTCTCTCAGACATGATGCTACAATTTTCATAAGTATTGAAGTGTCTCCAAAAAATGTGATATAGACAATAATCCCCAATTAAATCAGATTGATTAATTTAAAGCTGATCAGCCTATTGATTGGCAGAGTAAATAAGTCTGGACTCTGAACTTAACCAGGCATCTGAGGGAGAACAAAAATGAAGAAAGAATGTAGAGAGAGACCATGAAACTTGGAGAAACAAAGATGATTTAGTGTGAGGTCAATAGAACAGACAAAAGGCCAAAAATGGACCACAAAGAGCCAGAAAGGACCAGATTGTCATGTGACTGGACATTTGTCTGGATAATTGCAGCATAAGAAAGTTAAACTAGCTCAGAACCTGTCCACCCTAGGCTTGTGGTTGCACATAAACAAAGTAGGTCTTTGTGTCAGTTATTCGAGTGGTAGAATGGGAACAGATAAATATAAGTAAATTAATAACAACATCCACAAGATCCCCTGCCTCTGTTTCACATCTTGCTGTAAGAGTGCTAGAATTAGATGTGCAGTATTGTGTCTCACTTTCTATGATGTCTTTAAACTTTCAATGTCTTTATCCATCTATATACTGTTTCCAGAATGACAATACCATGTAAGCCTCTCAAATGGCAAGACAAACTAGACAATAATTCTTCATGTGGCTGAGCTTTTAGGAAAAATCTCATTTAAATAATCAACTTTTATGTCTAAATATTTAAGATTGGAATCATGGATTGTGACTCAAGGATGGTGATGGGGATCTGAGTTCAAATGTTCATGCTTTTAGTTTTGTTGATACTTTGTATAGTTCTCTACCTTAGTTTTTGGTTGTTTTGCCTATTTCCTACCGTCCATTCCATTCTGCTTGGGTGTATTTGCACATTATTTTCTAGGCCTTTCAGGTATGCTCTTAAGTTTCTAGTGTAGGACCACTGCAATTTCCTAAGAAAGGCACTTACTGCTCCGAATTTTCCTCTTAGTACTGCTTTCATTGTGTCCCAGAAGAATGGTTAAGCTGTGTTATCATTTTCATAGAATTCTAGGAACTCTTTAACTTCTTTCTTTATTTTCTCCTCAATAAAATTATCATTAAAAAATAGTTGTTCTGTTTGCCTGGATATGTGGGTTTTCTGTTGTTCCTGTTGTTAGTAAAATTTTTATAATCTGTTTATTGTGTAATACTATGGTTCTCTAGACCAAAAGCCAGACTAATGAATAAATATTAGAAAGAAATTTAATAGATTGACAAATGTGTTGATTTCTAGGTATTTAAAAAGTGGCTTGTTGGATGAGAAAGTTGTGAATCCAGCAACTACTCAATCTATTTGACTAGATGCTTTAAAAAAAAAAACCTGTAATGCCTAGATTTTATCCAACATGGCATAATTTAGAAATCATCTCAGAAAAAGAATCTACAATTGAGGAAAACTGCCAACCATTTCTGGCTGTAGGTTTTATTCACATTTTCTACTTGATGTAATAGGACCCAGCCAGTTTCTTAACTTTATAAGACATTTAAAAGCTCATTGGTTTGCCTGAACCCCAGGACAATGCCAGAGCAGAGTTGTATACTAGACAGATTATAGGCCTTTCAAAAATAATTGGCCATACAATCTTATTCTTTATATCATCAAAATAGTAATAGCTTCAGACAACAATTTGGCATTTCTAGAAAGTGTGCAAGTTAAATTGCAAATACTTGTTCTCAGTATCTTCAATTTTTTCATAATGGTGTCAATCCTTGAAGACGTATATGTAATCAATTTTGGCAAATAGATGTTACTCATTTTTTGATTTTAAAAAATTAAGATATGTACATGTGACTTGACACCTTTTAGGCTTTCTAGTTGCAACTACTTTAACAAGAAAATCAACTAAAAATATAATTAGTATTGCCTATATTTTTTTCTGTGCTTGATGTTCCATATCAGACTAAGATAGGTAATTCCGCTTTTATTCCCAGCCTTCCTTTCAGGTGAACACAGTTCCCTTCCCATAGCTAGAGGTGGCTACACCAGCCCAATATGCCTAGTGCCATTCCTGGGCTGATATTTCTGGATTCTTTAAGACAGCATACTGAGAAATCCAAGAAGAACTAGCCAATTATCAATACATTTCCATCGACTCTTCATGAGGTCCTGCCTTCAGGTTTATGCTTTGTTTGAATTTTTCTTCTGACTTCCTTCAAAAAAGAAAAAAACATGATGTGGAAATGTAAAACAAATCAGAATTTTTGTCTCCTACTTCATTTTAGTCATGAGCTTTTAGTCATGACCATTTAGTCATGAGATCATATTAAACCATTCTTAGCAGCCCATACGGAGAACTGTCTTAGTCTGATTCAAGGTTATATCAAATTACAACAGGGTTCCTGGTTTACAAAGAACAGAAAGTTATTTCTCTCTGAAGAAGTAAAAGTCCAAGATCAGTAAAAATTCAGAAAAATAGTGAGAATTCATTTTGTAGCTTACATATGACAGTTTATCAGTACAAATTGATGTTGTGTTCAAAGATTCCTCCAAGATTTTTGTGAGAACATTAACCTGCTTGGGATTCAGGAAGTACAAAGCCCTAGTATCCTCTCAGTATGACATTTGAGTGGCAAACAGTCACATGCAGTGTAGTTGAATATAAAACTTCTGAACATAAACATAGATCCATGAACCTGCTACATTGCCTATATTAACTTGTTATACTTATGGGTTTTATAGTAACAGTAGTTTTGCTTCTGGTAATATTCAATCAAAGGGGGCCAATTTGGTTCTTCTTTTAAAGCATGTCTCTTATTTTTATCTTGCATCAAAGAAATAACAAGGGTGGTATGACAGTAGCTCATATTAGGTGGAAATTTTATTCTTTCACTTCCTTCTAAAGGCATGGCTATGCTTAATATCCAGATATTTATGACCCATTCTTGTTGTCTTCTTCATCTGTAGTCAACTGTACATCATTTTGCATTGTATGTTCATACAACAATGTGGAATCACAATTTTATGGCCTTTCAGCAAGAATATGTAATCTAGTATGATATGTTCAGTATTCAGTAAGTCCAGGACCCTCCAGTTTTGGAGAGCAACTCCTGCTAAAGAGGTTACCTGTTGTTGAAGAGATTCAAAGCTGTAGAGGCCATTTCCTGGCCAAGCTTGTCCTGGAAGTTGATAGCCAGATGTTGTGTTTGGGAAAAGGCTGTTCCAGCAGTTCCAATAGCACCAAGTGAAATAGCAAGGCCTAGTCCAATGAGCCGAGGGATGAAGATCTCTGTCTTCTTTCATCTTCCTTCCATCCACAAGGCAAGTTTTTCAGGTTCATGAAGATAAACCTGAGGGACAACAATCAAAATGGGGGGCACGGGAGTCCTGAAAATGAGGGTTGATACAGGCACCTGTAGTACCTTTGCACCAGAGGAGAGCAGGAGGGTTAACAGATACTGATTTGGTAATGGTGATGTCACGGGCACATGGGAGTTGGGGTTTTGAGGACAGCTCTAAAAAGCAAAGAGGTGGGGGTAGGTCAAAAAGAGGAATTTCCTGTGATTTCCTCATGGGCTGGAGTCCATGGAGGTCGTAAAGGGAAAAGTTGATGGGAACAGTTTTTAATTATGGTCGAGAGAGAGGCACAGAAAGAGCATTGGAAGGAATTGGGGTAGGTCATTTTGGAAAGGAGTTCCACTGCATATTAGAGGTACTGTAGCCAGGATATGGTAGCTTGTAGTTCCTCTTAAGACTGGTTTTCCTGTTGGATAATATTAGCATGGGTTAAGGCTGATTTGGTGGCAGGAACATGTTCACAGGAGACACATAGTTCAGCTACAGGGTATCTGGCATAGCCATTGGGATAAAGTTTACCCATAACTCTGGTTCGCCAACATTCATTCCATAGATTGCTGATGGAAAGCTGAAAATGAGTTTTAATGGTGATCATGGTGCCACCAGGACTGGTGGATTCCATCCTGCAGCTCCAATATCTGCAACCACCATATGTGGAAACCTCCTGGAGACATTCACCTGTGTTTCAGTAAGGAAAGCAGAGAAAAGGGATAGGGATAGTGGGGATGGAATCCAGGTGTAGGAAAATCTCAATCCTGGTTCAACATCCTTCAAGTGGGCGGTCCTTGGGTTCCTATAACTTTGTTGTGTCCATTGTAGGTTTCCCTAGCATAGAATCTCCAATGGTAGGTGTTGGGAAGGCTAGGGATAGGCTGGGTGGTAGCAGAGCTAGAATGAAGGATGACCAAGACAGCCAAGAGAATAGAGGAGAGGGGGGCTTGGAAGGATACATGATCTGGGAAGCTGTCACCAGTTCATGGATGTCCTTCAAGGATATCCTGCTTTTCCTCTATGTGTTGTGTCTCTTTCACTCTCTCTTCCCCATCCTTGGTTCTTGATCCGTCAGTGAGAGGTGGGCCATCTTCTTGGTTGGTGGGGTTGTATTGGACATTTCTGGCAGGGACCCAGTTAGGCTTAGGCTGGTTCTGTGGAAAAGTACAAGCAAAACCCCTCCTGGTTGTTAGGAGGGGGTCTGGTCCCTTCCAAATTCCTTCCAAAGGATCTCACCATCATACTAGGATAGGGGAAGCGAATTTTGGTGTGTGCCAATAGAGGGAAATAGGAGGGTGTTTTGACTTTTGTAGATGTTAAATACGTTTAGGGTAGTCAGGGCCATAATTAATTGAACATTAAGGGGATAAGTAGTGGTTTGTTGTTTCAGGAGTTGGACCTTGAGGGTCTGATGTGTTCTTTCTATTATTGTTTGGCTCTGAGGGTTGTGGAGAATTCTCTTATGATATGCAATTTTCCAGCATGTGCAGAAGGTTTTAAATTAAGAGCTAGTGAAGGCAGAGCCATTATCAGGTTTTATCTGTTGAGGAATGCCCATGCTGGCAAATGTAGAGAGCATACAGTAAATTAACATTTTTGACTTTTCACCTGTCTGGGGTGTAACCCACATAAAACATGAGTAAGTATCTATGGTGATAAAAACGTATTTTTGTCTACCAAATTGGGGAATGTGGGTGACATCAATTTGCCATAAGGCATAGGATTTAAGACTTCAAGGATTGGTACCCATAATTTGTAAAGCTGTGGTGGTAATGAGGAATGCGCAAAAGGCACATGTTTTTATTATCCTCTTGAGCTGAGCAAGGGGGTGTGAGGGAAGGGAGGATGAAGCTCTTTATTTTTTTGTGTGTGCGTGAATTGAATTGGTCTACTTGCTCAGTGTAGACTATGAATATCCCTGTTGGGGCAGTTTGGTCAACGAGTGCATTTCCCTCAGATATAGGACCTGGCAGGGGACTGTGGGATCAGATGTGGTTGATATAGATGAGGGAGGCTCTCTTCTATAGGAAGGTGGAGACCTGTATGAGTAGAGAGGAAAATAGATTGTCATCTAGTTTGACTAATGATATTGACAAGGAGGGGAGCAAATTGACAGAATATACACTGTCTGAAAGGAGGTAAAGGGGGCCATTGACTACTTTTAGAGCTAAGTAAATGGTATGTAGTTCTTTATATTGGGGGTATTGGTGGGAAATCTCTGTGAATTGGAGGATACTGGGATCATCCTCAGGGAAGTAGTATATTACTGCTGCAGTTTCCCTCTTTCCCCCATCCATAAATACTGAGGGGGCTCCTGTTATGGGCTCTCTGGAGAATACTTTTAGGGAGATAGCCATCAAAAGAAAGGAAGGGCAGAGGCCCATTTTTTGTCAAGGATAAAGGTTCTCAATTTGTCCTGGGAATTCTATTAAGCTGATAGTGAAGTGGGAGTGATTTTTGATTAGCCACTGAATGTTGCAGAGGGAGAAGGAGGTGACAAGAACATCAGGTTCTTTTCCTAGGGTTTGTAGGGCTCTATCCCTGCCATTTTTAATCATGTTAGCAAATGCATCCACTTCATTTAAAATTCAGGGTGCACCACCCATTGGGGTATAGAGCCATTCTAGTATGGATGATATGGAGCCAACCATCAGGTTGGTAAAGCGCTCCTACAAGTGTATGGGAGGAGTTAAATATAAGGAGATGTACAGGTATTGTTGGGTCATACCTTGCAAGAGACACATCATTTAGGGCTGAATTGACAGAATTTAGGGCTTGTACTGCTTCTGGGGACAGTGTTCTTAGGGAGGAGAAACTTTTATCTCCTTTCAGGGGATTGAAGAGGGGTTGAAGGGTGCTTGTGGGAAGGTGGAGCAAGGGTCTAAGCCAATTGAGGTTGCCCAAAATGCTCTGAAGGGAGGCGAGAGTTAACTTTTGAGGAAAGAAAAGGGTGGGTTTGAGGGGGCATATTGAAGTAAATAAGATCTCTCTTTTTAAAAATGCAATGGGAAGAATAAGTTGAATTTTGTGAGGGGCTATTTTGAATCCTAGGGCAGATAAGGAAAGTATTAGCTGGTCCTTAAGTTGGGAGGGGAGGTAGAAGCGTCTCCCCATAAAAGGATGTCATTCATGTAAAGATAGATGTTGAGTCCTTTGTCTAAGTAGGGTTGTAATGCAGCAGCTACAGCCTCCTGACAAATGGTAAGATTGGTAGCCATTCCCTGTGGCAAAACAGTCCACTCATATACTGAAGCTGGGCCAGAGTTGTTAATATGGGGGGGGGGGCACTGAGAATGCAAAGCATTCACAATCTTGGGGCTGTAGAGGGATGGAAAAAAGCAGTCTTCTATGTCTATTGCTAATAGGGGAACTTTGGTAGAAATGGCTGAGACATGGAGTAGTCCTCTTTGCAGGGAGCCCCAAATTCGCAGTTTTTTTAATTGCCCTCAAATTTTGCAATAGTCTCCATCCTCCTGAGATCTTTTTATAGCAAACACAGGGGTATTCCAGGGACTGTGGGAGGGGTGGATGTGTTGCAGAATCAACTGTTCCTCTTCCAGTTCTCTGAGGGCTCTAAGCTTGAGCCCTCAAGCTTCTCCCTTGATAGAGGCCACTGTGGGATCCAAATGGCTTTGTTGGAGAGGAAATCAAGGCAGGGAGTATTAAATCTAATAATGGCCCCTAGAATTGGTGGTGATTTGGAGGGGGATTTGTTGGGTCTCCTTGGGTACTATTTTCTTCATAAGTAATATCCTCTATCTTAACGAGGTCTCTTTCTGGTTGGGTGGTAAGAACCACATCTAAGGCTTGTAAAATATCTCTCCCTAAATGATTGGTGGCTACTTGAGCCACCAGGGGGCATATGAGGCCCATAGCTCCATCTGGGTCTTCCCACCGATTGGTCTGTTTGGTGATGAATATGTGCGAGGTACCCCCTATGCCTAGGACCTGGGGCCCAGGGATCAGTTGCCAGTTTTGTGGGACCTCTTGCTGTCTTAAAATTGTCCTACCTGCCCCAGTATCAATAAGACACTTGAATGGTTTATCATCTACTTTAATGGTTAACTTTGGGTTGGAGCCTTCTGAGATGCTGGACACCCATATGGCTTCTACGGGAATAGTTGGCCCTCTTATTGTCAGGGCTGAGAGTTGCCTTGTTTGAAGTTTAAATGCTCTAGTGGCTTACAATCCTTATCATATAGAGGGGTACATTGCTTCCTCCAGTGAAAACCTTTTCTGCAGTGGGGACAGATTGCCTTAGGGGGATTAGAATCTGTTATGGGAGGACAGTTTTGTGGGCATTCCTTCCTCCAGTGTCCTGCCTCTCCACATTTGAAGCAGATTCCTTCTGTTTTTACTACTGCCACAATTGCCTGAGCCACGAATATAACCTGGTGTGATGGGGTTCCTATTTCTTGGGTTGCCACAATCCACTTATCATGATGTTCTTTCTGGAGACCCTGGCAAGCTAGTCTAGATTCAGAAGTTATGCCTTCTCAAACAATGATTTGAATAAGAAGGTCCCTTGTTGGTCCATGGAAGGGTATCCTGGTTCTTGGGTTGTGGGTTCAGCCGTGTCCCCAGAACCCAGGCTCCTGACATGAGGCCTAATCTCCACCCTTCAGTCATGTACACTGGTGAGTGTGATAAACAGCCCCCAGGCCCTAGAGACTAATGAGGTACCTGAAGGACAGAGGGTGGAACTGACTAAACAATCCTCCCCAGCTCCTCCCCCCTTTTCCCCTCCCTATTTAACTCAGGTATGGCCTGGGTTTGTGGGGTGTGCTGGGGAACCCTGGGTTCCTCTGCCTTATTTTTCCCACAGTCCCTAGCTGTGAGATTGGTAATTTTACTTTCTAAGCTTATTTAGTTATGATTAAGATTAAGGGACCAGAAAAAGGACATTGACTCCAGAAAAAGACCTATCATGTTTAGCCTACCTGGACATTTGGGGGCTCCCAGAGACTTAAACACCAACCAAAGTACAAGCATAGGCTGGACCTAGGCCCCTTGCACATATGTAGAAGATGAGCAGCTTGATTTTCATGTGAGTCCTCCCAAAAACTGGAGCAAGTGTTGTCTCTAAGTCTGTTGCCTATCTGCCTGCCTGTGGATCCTGCACCCCTAAATGAATAGCTCTGCCTGGTTTCCGTGGGAAAGGATGTGCCTAATCCCTCAAGAACTTTCTGTGTGGAGTGGGAGTGGTGTGTGTGTGTGTGTGTGTGTGTGTGTGTGTGTGTGTGTGTGTGTATCTGTGTCCTGGGGTTGTTAATGATAGGTAGGGTAAAGTGTGGTGGGGGGGTTGAGGATGGGTGGAGTATCAAAAGGACTATGAGGTTGAAGAGGCTGAGGTGGGTCAGGTTGTTGGATGGTAGAAGTGTTGACACTCATGGGGGTTTCACTTCTGAGGAGAATGGGGGAATGACTAACATGAGGGGTATTTGAAGAACTGAAAGAGCAAATATTAGGTGGTAGAGTGAATAAATAAATAAATTTAATAAGAAAAAAGAAATGAGGAAACAAAGAAAATAAAAGAAAGAAAGAAAGAAAAAAAGAAAAAAAGAAAGAAAACAAGCAGACAGACAGATAGAAGGAAAGGTAGGTATCTACCTCATTATCAGGATCCATTAGTTACAGATTTTAAAATTTCTCAGAAAAATGTTTGACACACTGAACTAATTCATATCTTAAAACATGATTTGTTTCACAGGTTAGTATGTGGTTAGTATGTTAAACTTGATAACCTGTCTGCAGAGATGTCTTTAGATGCTACATGTCAATGTCAACAGGAGACAACTTTTAAAAAAATTATATTTACCACAGGAGAAACATTTGAAAAATAGGAATAGGCTTTGATATTTCAGATTTGATATTTCAGGGGTTAGTGTTTCTTAATTTTTGGTTTTAATTTGAAGAGATAAACTAATTTCATTTATCTTCAAAAATATTTTAATGTTTGTTTGTATTATTGAAATTCAAGGATGAATTTCAATAATGTATCACTTGTAAATTTTAGCCATCGATGATAAGCAACATTCTGCAATGAATTCTATGTCAATTCATATGGGTCATTGTATTAAGGGATATTAAATTTTGAGGACTCTAAAATTAAATGAAATTTAGTGTAAAAATCAAGCATAACTTCACAGGATGATAATGTTATTTATTCTATTTAGATAGGACTAGTATTAATTTGATTAATTCTTATTGATAACTTATTTCTTTTAGGGAAATAACGATCGTTACATAACAAACAGGAGTATTTTCAAAATATTATTTTTAGAAATTTACATGAATATTAATTTCTTATTTCAATCTATTGTTTATCTATACTTTCCTAACATCTAGAATGACAAAAATACTGGAAAGCAGAGATTTTTGTCTGCCATTAATATGGAGGAACATATTAGTAATTCTCTAGGTACTTCTCACGTTTTTGAGCACCAGTAACTTTTGTTGAAGCTGAGATCCTAGGCAATCACTGAACACTCACTCTAGTGTAGTATAATTACTGTAGAGAGGGCTTCTGTCAGTGCCTTGAGAGGGAGGAGCATTCATTTGAGTTCTCTGTGCAAAAGCAAATTGAATTGCAAAGATCCTTTGAGTTATTCTAGTTTATTCATTTCCAAATTCAAACTTTTAATCTTATTAACTACAGTGATTAATTCTACTCTCTATGCCCAAGAATTTCTGTATTTCATTTGATTTTTACCTTTTCACTTTTCACTTGAGAACTATGCAATTAGTTGTTTTTATAAATCTCTTAAGGCTCAAATATGAATAAATTGTAGTATTTGTCAATTGATTAACGTTAAAATGGATTGTGTTTACTTATTAAATAAACAAACAATTTTAAAAAGTCATTTGAAAATATTTTGGCAGTTACTATAGTGCTTTGGTATAAACAAAGATCTGTTGATATGTCAAATGTCTTAGAATGGATACTCTGCTGTTTCTTATTTTTCTCTCATATTAAGAACTAGAGACTATCACAGGAAGTATAGGTTCAGAATCAATTTGATTACATATTTTTCCTCTCTTTAAATAATTTGTGAGCAATTAGTAGTTGTCACCTGACAATTTATTTTTAAAAAGAAGAATGTCACCCAATTCTTATTATGATTGGGAAATGTCTGAATTATTAACATTCCTGCAGTGAGACATAGGAGTGTGCATGCTATATTTCTCTTTTTTCATCTATTTTACTCTTATTGAAAATAGATATTCTTTGTCATAAAATATGTCCTGATTGTGTTTTTTTCTCTCTTCACTTCTCTCAGGGCTTCCCCACCTGACCTCTTATCTGGACCCACTCCTTTCTGCCTCTCATTAGGAACCAAACAGGGGAAGGTGATATAAAATAATATACAAGAGAAATAATACTAATGAAACAAGGAGAAGAAAGGGAGCCAAAATGAGGCACAAGAAAGAGAGTGTTCACACACTCATGAAATCTGTAAAACCACTAACATGCAAGACATGATGTATATGCAAAAGACATGTAGATTTAAAAGAGAAGCATGAGGAAAGAGAGGTAAACATCTGTACTAATTTTTCTGGCCTTAGTGTCTGATGTGTTCCAAGTTATGCTGCTTGCATTTGGGGCTGTGATGTTGGGATGACATTGTATGGGGAATGAAGGCTGGATGAGAAGTCCTAAGTGATCCATTGGTGATGGAGGTCAGAACAGAAGTGAAGATCACAGCAGGTGTTCTGTTGCAGAGCTGGTGATGAGCCTGAGGGATTGGTATTGGAGGAATTCAGGAAGAGGTGAAGCTCTGGAATTAGCCTACCTGCTTCCCTGAGCAGAGTAGCCTGAGGATACCTAGGGAATGTCTTCTGGAATTTGAGACTAGGATTAAGAAAAAAGATTTGAGGCACAGAAGTTTGGATGGGAAAGACCCATGTGATGGAGGCAGTGGGCAAAGGGAGTCTGCACCAAGTGGTCTGCTGCAGAGGTGAGATAAGAGAGATTGGATTTGGAGGAGGTGAGAAAGAGGCAAAGATGTGTAGTTAGACTCTTACTTCCCAGGCTGGAATCCCATATGGTATCAAGTGTAAGTATTTTGCAAGACCAACACTGGGATGTAAATATGTATGGTAGAAGTCACATGGTACATATGCTCCTCTAATTCTGCTCACAGTAAGCCAAGAAATATTTTTTAAATTGCCTATTCTTTGAACAGTTGCCAAGTGTTTCTCTATATAAAATGATTTAAATTCTTTTTGCTAAACTCTTGAGACACACATGATCTAGCATTTTTTGTATTTAAGTTTTCACTTATTTTGGAGAGAAACAAGAATATTCTTCTAATTAAATACTGACAGGGAAACCACAACTACCTAAATATAATTTAGAAATATATCTTATAAAGAGAACCCATTGCTCAATTTTTATATATTTAAATTATAAGTTATTTCTATTATTTTCTGAGATTCTTGCATGCTTACCTCATTTTCATCTTCTCTTTTCTTCTCTTCAAAAGCCATCCCATATACCCCTCATTTCTCATCTTTAAATTTATGGTTTCCTAGCTACTCTTGGTAGTCAACTTGAGGAAATCTTAAACTAACTAAGAACCCATACAGCTGTTCATACCTCTTAGTGAATTTTAGCAAATTGGTCTTTTCAGGTAGGAACACTCATCTTAAATCCAGATCATTTGAGACCCAAATTACACCTGGGTCACACCCTATTGTTGTGCTTATGCTTGCATGCCTTGACACTGACAAGTTTGTATATCTTCTTAAATCATTCTTTGACAGAAATTAGAAGCTACTTCTTTGAAATTCTGACAAGTACTGAAGATCAGCTGAGCCATCCATCCCCATGGACTGAACAATTGAACTCTGTTCTTATCTGTTTGAAGATAACCATTGACAGACTAGTAGACTAGATCTATTACAGCCCATAAGCCACTGTAAGAATCCATAATATATATTTTTACATATATATATATATATATATATATATATATATATATATATATATATATGGTTGGTCATATAATCACCTGCTATATATTGTGACCCTGTGCAATAAAGCAGAATTGTACATAAATAGTTATTTTTGTGTTCCTGAAATTCCTAAGCTCAATTACAATGTAGACAAACTTGTAAGGTTTAAGGGCTGGCGTCATATAAGTGGGTAACAGAGAATGAACCCTGGGTTGAGGGTGGTCAGAGCCGGGTGGGTGCAATCACAGCTGAGCCAGACTGTTGGTAGGAAGGCATTCATACTTGGGTTCCCTATGTCAAATGTATTTTTTCCTCATATACAAATAAATGCATATCAAAAACTTGAAAAAAATAAATAAAGAAATTTAATAGATTGACAAATGTGTTATTTTCTAAATAATTAAAAATTGGCTGGTTGCATGCTGAGAAGGTTATGAATCCAGAATCTACTAAATCTACTTGACTAGATGCTTCAAAAACACCTGTAATGCCTAGATTTTATCCAACATGGCATAATCTAGAAATCATCTCAGAGAAGAAAACCCCAATTAAGGAAATCTGCCAATCATTTCTGGCTGTAGGTTTTATTCTTATTTGGTAGTTGATGTAATAGGACCCAGCCCAATGTGCCTGGTGCCATCACTGGGGTGATATTCCTGGATTCTTTAAGAAAGCATACTGAGCAACCCAGAAGTACAAGCAACACATTTCTATAACCTCTGTATGAGCTCCTACCTTCAGGTTTATGCTGTGTTTGAATTTTTCTCCTGACTTCCTGCAATAAAAACCATGATGTGGAATTGTCAGAAAAATAAGCCTTTCTGTCTCCTTCTTCCTTTTAGTCATGACCTTTCATCTGGCAATCATAATCCTAACTAAGACATGTACCCACCTGATGTGTAATGCCAACAGCATTTCTTGAGGGCTACAAGTCTTCATTTGGAATTAGAAAGCCGAACAAGTTGAGTTCTGAGTACAGCAAAAAGAGGGCAGAAGCTGTGACAGCAGCAGCAATAACAACAGCAGTGTAATAAATTAATTAAAGTTTTAGAAATAAGAAAATAAGAAATCAAGCAATGCCTATTTTCAGATGACATCTCATTATATAATAGACAGCACAAAATTCAACAAAATCCTCCTAGAAATAAAAAAGTCACCATTATGATTTCATATATTCCTAAACTATCGAAAATTGAATTAAATACATATACCTGAAACCAGAAAAACAGAAACACATCAAATAAATCATAGACTGTGCCCTATATATTTCTCTACAATGATACCTATATCCATATATGTATCACTAATATATATATAATATATTATATATACATATATATAAATCATGAAATGATTTACATACTGAACTAGAGTAAGATAACTACAGGTAAGTGGTAGATATATAGAAATACATAGAAATTAATTCATGTTATTGATATAAATGATATAGATAATTAAAGTGAAATAAAAATAGAGAAAGATAGAAATACTGTATATATTTATAATACAAATCTACATAAATTTACAGTTGTCAATTAAATATCTTATACAGAATATATATTCCTATGTTACATATTTATATATGTAAGTACATATTTAGGTGTATTATCTGTTCATATATTTACATACATATTATGAGTCAAAGTCAACCACACCAATGATATAACTACAATTCTGACAATCATGTGCTACATTTGCTATAGCCAACTGTGATATCTCCATTATCTGATTTGTTAATATCTATATCAAATATCTATATCCATATGTGTTTCAGTAATATTTATAAAACATATATGTATATATGAAATTTATACTGATCTAGAACAAGATAACTATAGGTAAGTGTTAGATATATAGAAAAATATAGAAATTAATAA
Organism: Arvicanthis niloticus; assembly: GCF_011762505.2. Taxonomy (NCBI): domain Eukaryota; kingdom Metazoa; phylum Chordata; class Mammalia; order Rodentia; family Muridae; genus Arvicanthis; species Arvicanthis niloticus. The sequence continues at coordinate 44,604,711 of NC_047673.1, forward strand.
TTGTTATTGATAAAGATAATATAGATAAATAAACAGATAAACATAGAAAGACATAGGAAGAAATAATGTATAAATTTATATATAAATCTACATAAATTTTCAATTGTCAATTGTTGACATTAATAATTGTTCAAGAATGGGTACTATTCAGAATATATATTCCTATGTCATATATATATATATGTATATATATATATATATAAAATCTGTTTACTTAATTTACCTATATATTATGAGTAAAAATCAACCACACCAATGATGTCACTACACTTATGAACATTATGTGCTACATTTGCTATAGTCTACTGTGAGTTCTCCAATATCTGATTTGTTTTGGAGGTCCATATGAGCCAACTGAATGTGTGAATAATGGCCAATAAACAGTTGTCATTTAGTACATTAAAACTGCAGAGTAATGTCCCTAATAGTTGCATGGCATATCATTTTTTTCCTGATTGACAAACTTCACTGAGACGAGAAACTGTCTAAAAGTCTATTTCAGGGACTTTACAGTCAGGAAGGCTCATATTCCATAGGATGAAAAAAGGCTCTTTTGGAATCTATATGTGCCAACTGTTTACTTGGAGACTAGAGAAATCATAAAAGGAAGTGTGTAGAAGAAAAAACAACAAGGGAAAATGACTTATGCCTAGAAGTTCAATCATAGCTGTTCTCCTTAGGGTGCTCCTGTGATTCTAGTGGCATTTGTAACTTTTCTGTTTTCACAGCTGTGGTGACTTGAATAAGAAACTTCCCAAAGGCTCATATATTTGGATGCTTAGTTACCAGAAAGTGAAATTTTTCATAGGATTCAAATGATATAGCTTTTTTGGTGGAAGAGTGTTCCTGGGTGTGTGTTTTGAGGTTTCATAAGTCTAAGTCAGGCCACTCTCCCCATCTTTCTCTGTCTACAGATCATGATGTAGTTCCTAATTATTTCCCAGCACTCTGCCTTCTATGCCTGCCACCATGCTTCTTGCAATTATGATAACAAATTAAGCTATTTTATTCCTTTTGGTATAATTGTCTTAGTGCCCATTATTATCCATTTTTTAACTAAGCCCTAACAATGTTTTCTCAGGTAGGTTGTGCTTATTTCTCTTTTTTAAATTTCATGTTACTTCCTTCTAGACACTGAGAAATCTGTCCTATTTACAAAGCAGAAGTTTGGCCCTGATATCTAGTCCCTGGAAAGAAGGTAGAAGGATACCCTGCAGTACCTGCATTGTCTTTGCAGGGCACTTCTTCAGATACTTTTCCCATAGTCCATCACTGTCAATAAGGACACAAAGCTTGTTGAACAAACCAAAGGAAACCTAGTACAACCTGGATCCAGATAAATAAAAATTAAAGAAAAAAACATTTAGAGAATGTGAGCCTCTGACATAATGATCTAAACATAATCAGAAAGAAGTGGCAGGTATGGAGAAAAGTCTGTGAAAACACAGAAAATGAGATCATATTAAGACATCCTTAGCAGCCCTTAGGAAGAAATGTGATAGTCCAATGAAAGGTTATATCCAACTACAACAGAATGCCTGGTTTACAAAAAAACAAAAATGTATTTCTCTGAAGAATTAAAAGTCCAAGATCAGTAAAAATTCAGAAAAATGGTGAGAATTCATCTTTTAGCTTACATATGAGAGTTTATCAGTACAAATTCATGATTTAGTCAAAGTTATTTCAGGACTTTTTGTGAGGACATTAGTCTCAATTACCTGTTTGGGATTCATGAAGTACAAACCCTGGTATCCTCTCATTATGACATGTGAGTGCCAAACAATCACATTCAGTGCAGCTGAACATAAAATTTCTGAACATAAACATAGACCCAGGAACCTGCTACATTGCTTATATTAACTTTTTATGCTTATGGGTTTTTTGTTTGGTTTTTGTTTTTTAATGATGTATTTATTTATTTAATGTATAAGCATACACTGTAGTTGTCATTAGACACACCAGAAAAGGGCATTAGATCCCATTATAGATGGTTGTGAGCCACCATGTGGTTGCAGGGAATTTAACTCAGGACCTCTGGGAAGAACAGTCAGCACTTTTAACCACTGAGGCATCTCTCCAGCCCTCTTATGGATTTTATAGTAACAATAAACTTTTTGCTTCTGGGACTATTCAATCAAAGAGGGCTAATTTGGATCTCCTTTTAAAGCATGTCTCTTATTTTTATCTTGCATCCAAGAAACAACATTGGTGATAAGACTGTAGCTCATATCAGGCAGAAATTTTATTCTTTTACTTCTTTCAACAGGCATACTTATGCTTAATGTTCAGATATTCATGACCCCTTTTGTTGTCCTCATCATTTTTATTCAACTGTACATCATTTTGCATTGTATGTTCACATAACAATGTAGAATCACAATATTACGGTTTTCCAGCAAGAACAGGTTATCTAATATGATACTTACTTTTCAACCTGTCTGCATTGACAGAGCTGAGTAGGGCTCTGGATACAGAGAAGATATGTAATATTATTAATTACATTAATTAAGAATAAATATTTCAAGTAACTTATGAAAATATTTAAGACTCACAAAAAATAATAGCAGGATTTTCTGTTGTTGCTGTTAGAATTTAGCATCAATAGTGAACATTCCAATATAAAATAGATTAATTTCCTAGTGAAGCCTCACAGTTATTGACTTTACTGTCTACATTTCTGTTGTCATTCTGTTATTTTGGGGTGTCCTCCAAGGATAAACTGCTCACTTAACTGTCCTGACATCTTTCATTTATTTCTGATGGATATTTCTCCATAATTTTCCTAAATCGTGCAAATACTTAAAAGCCATGTATTTATGTAAACAGCCCATTTTCCTTGTTCTTACTTTTTTGTCAACTATTTTTGTGAATTCTCTGAGACAAGACTAAAATAAAGTATGAAATAGATAAGAGTTATTTTAAATCATTGGTTTCAGATCATCATCGTGATGTTTTGTGACAAATCTTTTCAGGGGGGACACAAGAAACATTTACTCACACATTATAATAAACACAGAGGAGACCAAAACAGATCCCACCAATGGCCCATATGGGGAACTGATGAGTTTTACTGAGATTAATTATAGAGTATGGATGACAGTGAGCAGAAATAGTTCAAAGACAGCTGTATCACCAATGCTTAGGTGAGTATGAGTGGCAGCTCTAAAAAGCTGGAAATCTGGATCACAACGTTAAGCCTGAAAGCAGGCCAGCTGATTGAAAAGTGTCCTGTTCTGGTTCCTTATTTGGTATAAACCTTTTCTAGGCAACCTGTCAAGTTTCTTTTTATTCTGCTTAGCTTTCTTTTTTGTGAGGAAGATTCAGGTTAATTGCTTCCTCTGACAGGTTTTGCCCTAGTGAATCTGGACATTCTTACGAACTTCCTTAAACTATTTTGAGTTATTTATCTTTCAGTTTAAGCAGTTTGCTATAGGAGAGAATATTTCTAACATGGATGAAGACATGTATCTACAGGTAAAGTATACAAAATTTTACCCATCAAAGCAGCCACGGACGAAAAACCCACAGGAAAATATTTATTTATGTAGGTCTACCACCTCCAAGCAGTGTATTCAAACTCTCAGGTCCTTGGTAGATTAAATCATTCATTGGTTCAGATTCATCAGCGTTTGATTATCTCAAGACAAGTCACACAGTTATACACTAAAGTGGTAGTTATTAATCCTATTCTGTTGCTTAATCTGATTCATTTTTGAGGATTATATAAATCTAGATGAGGAATATTAGATGATATGCAGGATAAGTCTTAGAAGCTTTATCTGTACTTCTTTATCAAATAAACAACAATGAAGACCTACCATCATCAAACTTCCAGATGATTTTGAAAGAATTAGCTTTGATTTAGTCTTTTCTCACATTATAGTCATTATCTGTCTACTGGTCCAATTCTGACAGTTCCACATTGAATTCTTTTCCTCTCTTTCCAAAACAATGTCCCTACCCACCCCTTCCCTGCCAGGCCTCCATTACATGGAATGTCAATTCTCTCAAAGTTTAGGTATGTCTTAACTGAGGCTAGACTAGGCAGTTCTCTGCTGTATATGTGTCAGTGTCCATGGGCCAGCTAGTGTATTCTGCCTGGTTGGTGGTTCAGTGCCTGAGAGATAATCTCAGGGATTCAGATTAGCTGAGACTGCTAGTCTTCCTATGGGTTCACCCTCTACAAATTCTTCCAGCCTTTCCTTAATCCAACCACAGAGGTGCCCCACTTCTCTTCATTGGTTGAATGTAAGTATCTCCCTGTGTCTAGGTCAACTGCTTGTTGGGTCTCTGGGAGGGCAGGTCTGATAACTTCCTGTATGTAAGCACACCATAGCATCAGCAATAGTGTCAGGTCTTAGATCCTCCCTTTGAGATGGATCTCAATTTTGGCATATTCTGAAATTTTTATCCCTTAAACTCTTCTTCACTTTTGTCACTGCAGTTCTTTTAGACAGGAACAATTCTGGGTCAGAGTTTTTAATTGTGAGATGGCAAACCCAACTCTCTACTAGATGTCCTAAAATTCTACTGGACATGGACTTTACAAGTTTCCTCTCCCCACTGTTGGGCATTCCATATAAGTTTCCTTTCTTTAAGTCCTACAGGTCTCTCATCTCCCAGGTCTCTGACACAGTTTAGAGGGTTCCCCTACATCCTAACAACCAAGGTTGCCCACTTCCATTCTGCTGCTTGTTCCCATGGCAATAATCTTACCTCCAAATACCTGATCTTGTTCCCCTTTATCCCTCCCTGTCCACTCTTCCACCCATTATCCTACATCCCTCTGCCCCATAGGATTACTTTCTTCCCTCTTCCAAATAGAATTATTGCACCTTTATTTAGTCCCATCGATTTGTTCACTGTTTTGAGTCCTGAGGATTTTACCTTAGGTATTCTGTACTATTTTGGCTAATATCCATTTATTAGTGAGTATATACCATGCATGTGCTTATGTGAATGAATTACCACATTCTGAATGATATTTTGTACTTTTATTCATTTGTTGACAAAACTCATGATTTCCTTGTCTTTTATATCTGAATAATATCCCATTTTGTAAATAAAACCCATTTTTTTATCCATTCTTTTTGTGGGATATCTGGGTTGTTTCCTGATTTTTGCAATCAAAATTAAGGCTTTTGTGCCCCCACAGTCAAAACTTTGACCCAGAATTGTTCCTGCCTAAAAGAAATACAGGGACAAAAATGAAGAATACAATGAGGGAAAATAAGTCCAGTGAGTGGCCCAAATTGGGATCCATGACAAGAGGAGGCCCCTATGCCTCACACTGTTATTGATACATTGATGTACTTACAGACAAAATTAAATATAAGTATGGTAAACTCAGATGATAATAGATGCTGGTAAGGATGTGAAGAAAGAGGAACACTCCTCCATTGTTGGTGGGATTGCAAGCTGGTACAACCACTCTTGAAATCAGTCTCATGATTCCTCAGAAAACTGGACATCACATTACCTGAGGCCCCCACTATTCCACTCCTGGGCATATACCCAGAGCATGCACCAACACATAACATGGACAAATGCTCTACTATCTTCATAGCAGCCTTATTTATAATAGCCAGAAGCTGGAAAGAACCCAGATGTCCTTCAACAGAGGAATGGATAAAAAAAGTGATAGATTTACACAATGGAGTATTACTCAACTATTGAGAACAATGAGTTTGAGAAGTTTTAGGTAAATGTATGGAACTAGAAAATATCATCCTGACCTAGGTAACTCAATCACAAAAGAACACATATAGTATTTACGCACTGATAAGTGGATATTAGCCCAAAAGCTTGAAATAGCCAAGATTCAACTCACAGACCACATGAAGCTCATGAAGGAAGACAAAGTGTGGGTGCCTCCATCCTACTTAGAAGGAATAACAAAATTCTCAAGAAAGCAAATATTTAGTAGAACAGAAACTGAAGGAGCGGCCTTCTATTGACCATTCCACCTGGGTATCCATCCCATGTGCTGTCACCAAAGGTAAATGCTAATGAGGATGTCAGGATGTGCATACTGACAGAAGCCTGATATAGCTGTCTCCTTAGCAGTTTGCCAGAATATGATATATTCAGATGCATATGCTCACTGCTAACCATTGATCTGCTCAAAGGGTTCCCAATGGAGGAGTTAAAGAAAAGACTGAATGAGCTTAAAGTGTTTGTGGCTTCATGAGGACAACCAACCAGAGCTCCCCAGGGTCTAAACCACAAGCCTGGGAGCACATAGGGAGGAACCCATAACTCTATTTTTATATGTATGTGAGGTTGGCCTTGTCAGGCATAAGTGAGAGAGAAGTTCCTGGTCCTGTGAAGACTGAATGACCCAGTTGAGGGGGTGTGATTCATGGGTGGGAGGTGGGAGTGGGTGGATGGGTGGGGACACAGCCTCATAGAAGCAGGAGGAGGGGGGATGTGATACAGGATTTCTGGGTGTGGGAGAAATGGTGAAAGGTGATAACATCTGAAATGTAAATATAATATCCAATAAAGAAAAAAAAAAGAAAATGCAAAAGTGATACAAGAAACTACATTCATGACTGTAAACTATCACAGCCACTATGGAAATCAAGGTGGAGAATTCTCAAAACAGTACCATGTGACCCAGATGTGTACCACTTCTTGGCATCTAGATAAAAAATTCACTATCCTACTTTATATATGTTTGCTTAGCCCTGTTAGTCACTGCTCTGTTCACAATAAATATGAAATGCAAATGGCGTAACTATCCTTGTACACCTTGTTTGATATCCAAAGTTGCTAACAGAGACTCAAGTACAAAATATATTGTCATTTGCAATAAGTAAACGAGGCCTTTTCCATTTCATCATCCATTTGTGACCTAATGGAATTTCATCAAAAACTGTGAGAATTCTATCATAGATATTATTCAGAACAAACCAAGAATTTTAATGTTTTGATGAAAATAGGATTTGTCTTCTTAAAGATTCAACCCTCAACCCACACAGTGTGTCCATTTACAATTTTGCCCTAGACCAGAAATCATGTACTTTTTTATACAAGTAATTTTGTCCACAACACTCACACACATAAACAGACACATGCACACAGGCACACACAAACACACACAATTACACAAGCAAGCATGCACTCTGGAAACCTCATGTTTTCTCTGCTCACCATATATTACCTTCTAAATTATTTTTTTGAAATTTGTCTAAAGCAATCAAATTTATCTTTTGCCAATGCTTCTGTTGGCATTAACTATAAGAAACTGAATGAGCTGAATGATACCACCATGGCATAAAATAAACAGGTATCACACCAAGGCAATAGTAATAGAAGACAGTGGTAATGGATTTATTAAAAAATGTGAAAAATATGAGATTAGTTAGAAGTTAAAAATTACTCTATCAAAAGTTCAAAAGATAAGAGCACAATAATCTTCACAGAGAATATATCACACAAATGCCAACATTCTCCCAAACTAAACTATATTGACATTAAGCAACATGTTTGTATTAGGATAGATATTAATACCATTCTGGTAATAATTATAAATCCTTACACTTTACAATATTATTTCCTTTTTGAGTTTGAAAAAGAATACTATACCATTATTAATGATGTCAGATTAATTCTGGCTGGAATAATCTTCATATTTTGTTTTGATAGAGTTACAAAATATGATTAAAATATGCCTTTGGGCATGTATGTATTCTGTGGTGAACTTGAGGGCTTGAGTTCTCTGTAAAAGAATTGCCACATTCATTACATTTGTAAAGATTTTCTCATGTATGGATTCTGTGGTGAACTTGAAGTACTGAGTTCCGATTTGCCACATTCATTACATTTGTAAGGTTTCTCTCCTGTATGAATTCTTTGGTGAATTTTAAAGTCTGAGTTCTGTGTAAAAGATTTGCCACATTCATTACATTTGTAAGGTTTTTTTTTCCTGTATGGATCCTTTGGTGAACTTGAAAGTGTGCATTCTGAGTAAAAGACTTGCCACATTCATTACATTTCTAAGGTTTCTCTCCTGTATGGATTCTTTGGTGAACTTGAAAGTGTGCATTCTGAGTAAAAGATTTGCCACATTCATTACATTTGTAAGGTTTCTCTCCTGTATGGATCCTGTAGTGACCTTGAAGTATTGAGTTCCTTGTAAATGATTTTCCACATGCATTACACTTGTAAGGGTTTTCTCCTGTATGAATTCTTTGGTGAATTTTAAGGTCTGAGTTCTGTGTAAAAGATTTGCCACATTCATTACATTTGTAAGGTTTCTCTCCTGTATGAAATCTTTGATGAATTTTAAGGTCTGAGTTCTGTGTAAATGATTTGTCACATTCATTACATTTGTAAGGTTTCTCTCCTGTATGAAATCTTTGGTGAATTTTAAGGTCTGAATTCTGTGTAAAAGATTTGCCACATTCATTACATTTGTAAGGTTTCTCTCCTGTATGGATTCTTTGATGAACTTGAAGGTGTGAATTCTGAGTAAAAGATTTGCCACATTCATTACATTTGTAAGGTTTTTCTCCTGTATGGAACCTATAGTGAACTTGAAGTTTTGAGTTCTGTGTAAAAGATTTGCCACATTCATTACATTTGTAAGGTTTTTCTCCTGTATGGAACCTATAGTGAACTTGAAGGTTTGAGTTCTTTGTAAAAGATTTGCCACATTCATTACATTTGTAAGGTTTTTCTCCTGTATGGATTCTGTAGTGACCTTGAAGTATTGAGTTCCTTGTAAATGATTTGCCACATTCATTACACTTGTAAGGGTTTTCTCCTGTATGAATTCTTTGGTGAATTTTAAGAACTGAGTTCTGTGTAAAAGATTTGCCACATTCATTACATTTGTAAGGTTTTTCTCCTGTATGGAACCTATAGTGAACTTGAAGGTTTGAGTTCTTTGTAAAAGATTTGCCACATTCATTACATTTGTAAGGTTTTTCTCCTGTATGGATTCTGTAGTGACCTTGAAGTATTGAGTTCCTTGTAAATGATTTGCCACATTCATTACACTTGTAAGGGTTTTCTCCTGTATGAATTCTTTGGTGAATTTTAAGGTCTGAGTTCTGTGTAAAAGATTTGCCACATTCATTACATTTGTAAGGTTTTTCTCCTGCATGGATTCTTTGATGAACTTGAAGGTGTGAATTTTGAGTAAAAGATTTGCCACATTCATTACATTTGTAAGGTTTCTCTCCTGTATGGAACCTATAGTGAACTTGAAGTTTTGAGTTCTGTGCAAATGATTTGCCACATTCATTACATTTGTAAGGTTTCTCTCCTGTATGGATCCTGTAGTGAACTTGAAGTTGTGAGTTCCGTGCAAATGATTTGCCACATTCATTACATTTGTAAGGTTTCTCTCCTGTATGGATCCTGTAGTGAACTTGAAGTTGTGAGTTCCATGCAAATGACTTGCCACATTCATTACATTTGTAAAGTTTCTCTCCAGTATAGATTCTGCAATGAACTTAAAACATAATAAATATTAGAAGATATTTCATGAAATATGTCATATATTTTATATTATGAATGTCATAATTATTATTCATTAAAACAGTATAACTTGAAACAAAATTGTGGCAACTGTCATCCATTAATTAAATATTCCCTCTGTGAAAGTGAAATATCAATATGGAAACAAATCACCTTTCCAATGATAGAATGATAGAAATGAAGATGTACAATACTTCATTTATGACTGAATGATAATGCAAGAGTAAGCAATATATTAAAAAATAGAGAGAATATTTATAAGAAAATAAGGAAAAATATATGATAAAATCTTAAGTTCACTATCATCCCATAAAAACATTTGATCAACTATGTTCATAGCAGTTTATTTGTAAAAGCCAAAAATTATAAACAACATACATAGAAAGATAATCTGAATTGTTGGTAAAGAAAATGTGGTACATTTACACAACATAACAATATTCAGTTCCAATAGCTAAGAACTCATAAATATTGCAAGCAAATGGATAGAGTTTCATACTTTCATCCTGTTTGATGTAACCCAGTCACAAAATGGCATGCATGGTACATAGTTAGTTCAAATAGATATTAGCTATAAAATACATGTACCATTCTACACTGCTAAGACAAAGAGAACCTACACTTGATGAATGTGCAACCAAGAAAGCTTGAATTTCATTTAGAAAGTGGAATAAAATAGCCATAATAGGCAGAGGGAGAAAAGTGAATTAAGAGAATTGGGTGGGTAAGGCAGTGGGAAGAGGTTTTTAGGATCATGTGTAGAGAAGGACAGGAGAGAGGGCTAGAGGCTTGTGAAAATTAATCGAAATCTGCAGCTAGACGAGGTCAGAGATGGGGGACATCTTGAATATGGGACAATTATCCATTATAAGGTAGAAACCAATGAATCAATGGAGGTGACTATTGGGCCTTGGATGAGGTAACTCCATTTAACCTGAGCCCATCAATCACGTACGACACAGGTAGAGGGCATGATTAACAAGTCTCCACCTACAGAGATTTAAATATTGAGTTATCAAAAGGCCAGGGGCTTAGCTAATTAAGATATTCCCTCCCCCTTTCCCCTCCCTATAAAAGTCAGGCTCACCTGGCTTTTGGGGAGGGAGGAAGCGCATACCATCTATACCCACTCAACATGCCACGAACAATAAAGCTTTGGAAAACCGGACTTCACATGTCCCCTGGTCTCCCTGCCAGATTCACAGCTTTTGGAACCTCAAACCACAGCTGCCGCCGCAGCCTCCAGCCCGTGGCGGCTGTGTGAATGTGGGATCCCTGGCTGGCAGTGTGGGAAGCAAGCCCTGACCCATTGTTGGACTGCCTAGACCCCACCACTGGACTCCCTCCTCCCCCCCCCCCCCCGTGAGATTTCTTCCCCACAGGTGACCTTAGTTATGACTGAATATATTGCAGATGTGCAACCTGGAGAGGCAACCTTCTCTAGCCTGTCAGGAACTGCAATAGAGTGATAGAGACACCTATATACCCAGAAACATTTCAATTAAAAATTTATCCTGCCCTCAAGAAATTCTGACACTGGTGATGGAGCAGAGACTAAGGGAATATCCACATAAAACCTGAATGAAATTGAATCCATCCCATGTGCAAGCCACATCTTTTCCTTTATTAATAATACTGTGTTATGCTTGCAGACAGAAGCATGTTACTTCTGAGAGGCTTCACACAGCTGCTGACTCAGACAGATAGAGACAACTGCAGAAAAACAGTGGATGTAGCTTGAGTTTCTTAAGGAAGTATAAGAAGTAGGATTGTGGGCCATGAAGGTGAAAGAAACTTCATAGGAAGACCAACAGATTCAACTAACATTGGCCTTTGGGGGACTTAAGATTCTAAACCACCAACCAGAGAACATGCATGGACTGGATCTAGACATATATGTATCAGGTGTGCAGCTTAACCATCATGTGGGTAAAAAGAATGGAGGCTTTCATAAAAGCTGTTTTCTGTACATGACATATGTTCTACTATACTGGCTGTGTTCTCTGGGCTTATGGCCTTAGTGAGTGAGTAAGCACCTACCTGGGATAAAATTGAAACTTTATCTTCAGGGTAAACACAGGGAACCACTCCTGACTCAAAGTAGAAGGAAATAGAAAATGGCGGAAAGATTGTATGAGGGTTTGACTGGGAGTGAGCCAATGAGCCACAAGCAAAGTGAGCAAGTAAAAAAATAAAAGTAAGTTAAAAATAGAATATAGTCAAAAATTTTAAAAATATGAAATGATACATAATAAAATTGTAATTATATGTGTGACAATATGTGTCTAGCATATGAGAATAGAGAATTTAATAATTTTCTCATATGTTATAAAATATTCACTGAGACAGGTAAATCCAGAAGAACTTTATCATTCTTCAACATGATAAAAGTCATTATGTGCATAATTTCATTTTTCAACCATATTACTATGTAAAAGTTACTTTAGAATTAAGTAGGAATTTCTTGACTTGATATTTGTATATTTACACATTATTTAAAATATAATTTCAGAATCCAAAAATCTGAGCTTCATTCCCTGTGACAAAGCTATGCCTGCTTCCCTGGAGGCATGATGCCTTCCAATATAACCAGGTGAGATTCCCAATCCTCTCCCTCTAGTATTCTCTGGAAAGGGGCACCCATGAAGTCTGCCCCACCCAATCTGTGCTGCATCTTCCAGTCTATAGCACTACATGCAGTTCAAGATTACTGCTGCCCCCAGTAACTACAAGCTCTGAATGCTTTATTTGAGGCATAGCTACGTCATGGACAAACAGAAGTCTGAACATATCTGGTATTATTTTCATTGCCTACAACCCTGAAACCCTGCTGCCACCTATGGCTAAGCTTGTCTTCTTAAAATCCCAGAAGCCTGGGACTATGAGTAACTTCCAGTTGGACCTGTAGTGGCAGAGTCCAATAGCTATCACGGACTACCAGGTCTTTGAACATCAGAGACTTCAAAATTGCCTACAAACTAGGAAATAACATAATTAAAATATTTAGTGCAAATGGCACTACTAAAGCGTATCTATCATATAACACTAAGCTCTTTATTCCTGAGTAATCCTGAAGTGCAAAAAAATTACTTTAAATCTAATCTTATGAAGATGATGGAGGCCTTTTTAAAATAAATGAATAAAATATATTTACATAGATTCACATAAAAATTACAGAAAATTTAAACAAGTACACACCTATAATGAGAAAGAAAATTAATATGAAGAAGTACACGACAATATAATCAAAGATATAAAGTAAATAAAAACGTTAAGATATGAATAGGGAAATAGGAACACTGAAGAATGCAGAAACAGTCAAAATAGAGACAGAAAACCTAGAAACGTAAGTTCTAGCCACAAGCATCATCAACACAATATAACAGATGGAAGAGAAAAATTTCAAGCTGAGAACATACAATAGAAGCTCAAGTACAGAGCAGTTCAATCCTTTATCATAGAGGCTAGTTTATGGCATCATCCAGGAAGGCAAGGTACAGGAGGAACTGAGCATTCTACATCTTCATCTGCAGGCAAATAAGAGTCAACTGACTTCCAGTCAGCTAGAACTAGGGTATTAAACCCAATGTCCAGACTGAAATTCATTCTTGAACATCGCTAAAACTCCTCTCCTAATAGAGCTATTCCTTAACCAAAGCAAATATGAACCATCACTGTGGGGAATAGACTTGAATGCAATGGTACAGTAGGCAACATATTGAAGATAATAGCAATCATTCAAGCTCTAAGGTCAACAATTTATAACTGGAATCTCCTAAAATTAAAAAATGACTTCAAGGGAAATAATGTCATCTAAAGAATGAAATGCTAGACTATAAACTGGGAAAAAATACACTACCCCTACATCTGACAGACGACTCATATCCAAAAATATAATGAACTCAAAAAAATAGATAACAAGAAACCGAACAATCCAATTAAAATTGGGGTAAAGAGTTAAACGGGGAACTCTTAATAGAGGATTCTCTATTGGCTGAGAGAGATTTAAAGAAATACATAATATCTATTGTAATCATAGTAATGTAAATCAAAAGCACTCGGAGATTTTACCTTAGACACATCAGAATTGCTATGACCAATAACTCAAGCAAGAACACTTAATGACAAGGATGTGGAGCATGGAATGCACTCTTCCATTGTGATTGGATGTAGAAACTTGAACTGTTTAACCTAGTGTGGCCTTGTTTTAGACAGAGTGCCATAGTACCTGCCTCTGGGACCATGCACATGTGTGAGTCCTTAGTAGTAGCAAAGTCTTCTCCTTGTATAGGTCTATTCTTTTATACTAATGTACATGTTTTCTGAACCTACTAGCAGTGGAGGATGATTTTCTTCCAAGAATGTCATAACTTTTGAGGTTAATGAATACATGATAACTAAAAACAGCTCAAGTCCAGGAGTTGTAGGTATAGCAAAGTCTTATAAAAATGGTAAACCCTTAGACCTTCAGGATAGCCCTTAAGGCTATGAAAAAGAGTTCTAAATATGTAAGTTTAAAAATATATATTTTCTCATCAATGAAAAGAGAACTAATGCAATATCAACTATTAGAGGGCTTCATGAATCTAAAGTAATAAAAGCAGGTTTATTGTGAGTCAACTTGTTAGACAATTTCTGAGGAAGGAGATAAATATCTTTACAAAGTGGTGGCCACAGTATATCCTACACAACAAAATTTCTGTGTGATTATGAAGGGTTATAGATTTTTGGGTTCTGGATAAGCCTGGGACAGATCAAGAATAAGAACAAGCTTTATGAAAATGGAAATTTCATGGCAGTGCCCCCACACCTAGCATATCTTCTCAGCTTTACAAAGGCAGACCTATATCTGAATGCATTTGAACCCTTAAGAAAATATATATGCTAAGTGTCTTCTAAAAATCAAAGTGCTGGATGATGCGATGCTGACATATAGATTAAAAAATACTTGAAGTAAATGACTAGATTGATATGTAAGACTAGACTTGTACATGATATGAGTTACAAGAGACTACTTTTAGGACATAAAGAGAGAACTGATAAGAGAGCATACATGGTGTACACACACACAAGCAAGCAGAACATGGACAGGTAGATCCCTTAGCATGGCTAGCAAACAGAATATAGACAAAGAGATCCTCACACAGAAAGCAGAACCTAGAGAGAAGCAGACTGGAAAAGCTTTACCAAGTAGAGGTTGTCAGTTTGGACCCAAAATTTGCCTTCCAATCATTTGTTTTTGCCAATTCCAGACACTCATTCTCTCAGAACCCTTCTTTAAGCCAAGGGTAGTCTTTGGTATTGTATTACCATTCTGGAAATTCAGCTAGTTGTTTCTGAGAGTATTGGGAATAGTTCTACCTGACATCACAGATTTTCCCTCTCCTGGAAATACACCCAATGATGTTCTACCATCTCACAAAGAAATATACTCTACTATGTTCATAGCAGATTTATTTATAATAATCAAAAATTTCAAATGAGTGTCTGATGTCACTAAACCAAAGAACAGATATAGAAAATGTAGTTTATTTACACATAGAATAATAGCTCTTACAAACAAGGATATCATGAATTTTGAAGGCAAATGTTTAGAAATACACACAACACACACACACACATTATATATATATATATATATATATATATATATATATATATATATATATATATATATAATTTATGAGTGAGGTAATACATGTCCAAATGGAAACTCAAGGTATGTACACACTTATAAATGAAAAATAGCAATAAAGTACAGGATATCTACACTAGAATCCTTATATCCAAAGAATCTAAATAACACATAGGGTCAAGGTAGGATAACCAAATCTCATTCTGACGAGCAAATAAAATAATCACTGGACATGGTTGCAGGGAGTGAACTGGGTAGAAGATAGAATAGAGAAGGAAATAAGTAGTGGGGTAATCAGATGTGCTTAGAGCCAATGATGGTGAGCCAGGATAGTGAATATTAATCTGTAGCTGGAAGAGAATGCAGCATCATTAGAGTATGCCAAACTCCTGGAATGAAAAAGGGATGAATATAGAGTCTGAGACAATGATTCTAGGTAACACTCCTCTTAATGGTGGATATGTATCCAGAAGTATCTACCTCCCGGCCTACATGTGTATTCAGTTTCCCCTTCTGGGCTGCTTCCTCTTGCCTCAGTGGGAGTAGATGGGGGCAGTCCTGCAGTGAGTTGGTATGCCATGGTGTGTTTGCAGCTGGGAGATTTTCCTCACTTCTCAGAATAGAAGGGGGTTGGGGATGGAAGATTGCCTGTATTAGTGATGGACTCTTTGGAGGGTTGGGGGCTCAATTTTAATGTTACACAAATAAATTACTTAGCAGATTATATATAATTTATATATAATTTATATATTTATATATATTATTTATATATATTTAATTCAATTCAAGTAGAAATACTTATATATATATATATATATATATATATGTATATTTAATTTAATTCAAGTAGAAATACATCCCATTTTTCATCTCTTCTTTCCCTCAAGCATGTCCCAATGACCATTTCATGTTTACCACCCTCATTGTCATGTTTGTCTTCTTTAGGTAATACATATATGTTTATACTTATATGTGTGTGAGTGAGTGTACCTGTCTGTGTGTTTGTGTACTTTTAGTTATATGTATTTACAAGTACTTTAAAACTTCACTGAGAGTTGGATTTTCTTGTTTGTGATTATATATATTTTTCATTGATGAACAACTTGCATTTGAAAACCTATATGGCTAATCATGTCTGGTGGAAAAATAATTCTCACTTTTCTAACCCACATTAGGAGAGTATAACTAGTTGGATAGGGACGAAGAACATGAAGGTAATGGAAACTAGGACATGTAGAAGATTTTATAAACTTGTAGTAGGGCAAAGATCAATGCTAATGAAGTAAGATTTTTGACTCCTAATTATAAAGGTGATTTTAGTCAAGCTACTTGGGTGTATTATTTTATATTTAATTAAAATCATACAAAAATACATATGTTTGTATTTATTTACATATGATATACTTTAAATATGTAGAAATTTTACATATGTTATAAGGCATCCGTATGACAAATAAACATATATATGCATAAATTACAATTATACTAGGGATACCAGTGCTCTTCAAAGGAACCATAATACTACATAAAACTTGATTATAAAGTACAAGTAATAATTTGTCAAATTTTATTTATAAAATCATTATCAAAAATAATGATAATTTGACACCTTTTCTATATGTATTCTACAAATTCATTACAATGTTTTATGTTTTAGATGAGATTTAAAGAAAAATATCGAATATCAATGCAGGTAATGCATATCCTTCTATTGTTCCTGATTTTAATGAAATGAGTTTAAGCTTTTGTCCATGCAGAAACCTATTGCCCCAGGCATATTAGAAATCCCTTACTATCCCTAGTCTGACAAACTATAGTGCAATTTTGCTGTATTTTATCAGTCTTTTTCAGAATCTGTGAGATTGTATTGTAGATTCTATGTTGCATTTTTTACTTACTTCATTACATTTATTAACTAAGATATGCTGAACTACCTCTGAATCTCCAGAATGTAAAAACTTAGTCATAGTACATCATAGTTTGCAAGTGATTTTAAATTTCTTCTTTTGAAACATTTTTGAATATTTGAAAACATTTTTTGGAAAGGGTTGTAAGTGTTTGCATCTATTTTAATATGGGATATACATATCTTTGCTAAGGTATTTTGGAACAAACCCATAATGGGTTCTTCTTTTATTATTAAATTGATGATTTTATTTTACTTTGATGCAGTAATTAAATTCTGATGATGAAGTAGAGCAATTGTAAATATATAATAGTATATGTAATATATCTATATAATATATATGACATAAATATGTGATAACATTGGTCATTATCCCTATATGACGCTTTTGGAGTTTTTGTTTAATTTTTGAAATTACTTTTTTACTAGATATTTGTGGGGATGTGATAGTGAATTTTGGGGTGGGGGAAATGGTTAAAGGGGATAATATCTGAAATGTAAAAAATATCCAATAAAAATTAATTTCATAGTGAGTTCTTAAAACAAAAAAAGACATTGTAAAAAGTATCCCGGGTTTCTACATGAAAGAAAAAAATTGAAGAAACTTGTTGTTAGATCTAAATTGATGGTCAAATAAAACTGTGCCCTGAGTCCATCTAGCAATGAGTCTTATTTATTTATGAGTCTCTGAGTAAAACCTCTCTTATATCAGAGGTTTGTTGTTGCTGAAAACAATCTATTGCATTTGAATTTAATATTTATAAGCTGTATACACAACAGTATTTTATGTTTTATAAAAAATTTTTAAAAAATGATGGAGCTGAAAACAATGAATGTGAATGAGGAACAACCAGAAAACTAACAGTGCAAGTTTTCTTGTATGTGCTTAGTTTGCATTTAAGATTTTGGTATGTGTAGTGTAGTTACAATATCTATGGTAATTAGGTAGCTAGTTAGGGACCAGAATACAGCTGTTTAGTGGAGACAAAAATGGATCAATTTGCGTTCTTTATATGCAAACTGCCAGTTGAAACAGCACCATGTGTTTTAAATGCTGTCTTTTTCCATTGAAAAGCTTTGGCTTTTTTGTCAAATATCAAGTGACATAAGTTTGTGTGTTCATTTCTGGGTCTTCATTTCTATTTAATTGCTCCATCTGCTGTACAACCACCATGTGGTATTTATCACTGTTGCTCTGTACTACAGCTTGAGTTCAGGGAAGGTGATTCCCCCAGAAGTTATGTTACTGTTGAAAATTGTTTTTCCTATCCTGAATTTTTACATGAATTTTATCCTGAATTTTTACATGATTGCCCCCAAATGTTCAACATGAGTATGCCTACATGTGATAAATAAATATGGCCTATTGGCTGAATATAACATTAACTAAAACAAATCACTAGACTTCCTCTACTTAAAGGATAAATGGGCTGAAAAAGAAATTAGGAACAGGACACACTGGACATGAGTCACATTATTTGTAAAATAAAATATCTTGATGTCAACAAAACCAAGCAAGTGAAAGATCTGTACAGGAAGAACTTCAAGTCTCTGAAGAAAGAATCAAAGATGATCTCAGAAGATGGAGAGACCTCCCATGCTCATGTAAGGAGAGGATTAACCTAGTAATAATGGCCATCTTACAAAAATAATCTATAGATTCTATGCAATCTCCATCAATATTTCCACCCCATACTTCACAGAGACAGAAAGAGCAATCCTCAAATTTATAATCAAGCTCCTATTGTTAGTACAAATAAAAACAACAATTATATGACTCCTAATGTTATACTTCTTTTTCATTAGATCTCAGTATCACTCAGACTTCAATGGAGAACCTTAATATGTATATCAACCATGTACAGTAATTGAGAGACTTTGAAGTTCTTAGAGTTATGACAATTTTCTTTATTACACCCTCCTATAAAGGCTCAGGTACCTATGCAGAAGATGAGACACACGGATTTTAAGGACACATTTGGTGAATGATGCTAAATATACTGCATGTTTTTAGACACAACAAGAGTAATGCCCTTGTAAACTCATTGAGAATAAGACAATGTTCACAAGACCAATAAAAGAGAGATAAACCACCAGCTTTAAGAAGGGTAGAGGTAGAAAATGTCATCCCAGGTAAGAAAATCTCTAAACTACATAATATCTTAGAGAGGGAAAATAAGTTTTAAGTTTTATACTATGAATGAGCAGGCCTTCTGTTCAGGAAGAGTTGCCAGAACAAATCAGTATCCATGTTTGTATACATTTTTTATTTCTAATATGTTTTTCTTCTGTAAGAAATATAAAGAGAGGGTGAGCAACAAAGACATAGACAGAGTCAGAGATAGAGAGACAGAATGATTAGAGATATCACAAGTTTAAGTTAGTATGGAGAGTGGAGGTGGTATGCAAGAAGCTGAAAGAGAGAAAAATATGAACAAAAATACTATAAAACTTTTAAAAAGGGGAATAAACCAATAACTCACTCAAACATAAAGTATCATTACTGATCATTCACACTTAACAGAAAAAAATGGCAGCAATTCAAATGTAAAATAATCGGCTACTTTTTAAAATAGTTATAACAGTATATTTCAAAACATCAGTGTTCAGTTAAAATTATGCAAAAATTATAAAGCATTCATGTTCATACTCTTTCTTTGGTTCATTCTTCTGAAATAAACTTTTAGGAATGATTTCTATTGTAGAGCTTCTCTAGGCATGTGTCACATCTAGATTTCTTTTGGGAGTATAATTACCACATGGCATATGGCATATTATTTCACTTCAGATTACCTGGTTCTCTTCCTTCTATAATCTCTTTATGAACAATCCATGGTTCTTTGTTTTGTTCAAGACAGTGGATTACATTTGGATCCAAAACAGCAACACCTGTACATTCAAGTGAGCACAAAGATATACCATTAAATTTAGCTATGTACTAGCACAGGATTTTGACATGTGTATGAGACAGAAAGAATAAAAGATAAATGAATAACTTTTTATAGTTACTTCTTTCCTAAGATATTTAGAGTCTTCATACTGAATCCTTTCTAAAATTCTGAATTTCATTGTAAAATTAACATATCCAAAAAAGAAAACTGTGGTAGTCAAAGTACATTCACTTATAAAAGCAACAGATTGCCTTTTCAAAAAAGGTATATGATTTATGGATCAGCACATTAAATATAAATAAAAGATAAAGGTAAATACCATATAAGCTATAAATTGGAGTGTAATCAATACTTAGAAAAAAAAGAAGAGAAAGACCAGTAAATGGATGGTAGACCAAATAGTCATGGGAATTTTAGATATCTCTACGTGAAGAAGAATTTATGGAATAAAAATATTCTTACCCACAGATATCAGGTTATTATAATTCTCCAACATGACATCTCTGTACAAAGCCCTCTGAGCCGAATTCAGACATTGCCACTCCTCCATAGAGAACTCTATAGCCACATCCTTGAAAGTCAGTAAACCCTTAAATTAAAATTAACAGTATGACCCTTGAGTCAATTGGCCAAAGAAATGTTAGTTAAATATACAATTTTTGGTACCAATAGCTAAAATATATATTTGATGAATTATCTGAGATAAAGAATGTCGTCAGTAGTCTAAACAGTTCCAAAACTCAAGCAAAAGTGATGCTGATTTTGGTGACCTTTTTGGGAATCATTTGTCATAATCACCAAAATGATGTATAGTTGTCACTGAAGCCACCAGGAAACATATATTTACAACAAGATTCACAGCAGTACCAATATTACACTTCTGGATTATCACTAAAAATAAAATTATAATTCTTAGGCAAATGGATGGAATTAGAAAATATCATCCTGATTAAGGTAACCCAACTACAAAAGAACACACATGGTATGCATCCACTGATAAGTGAATATTACCCCCAATGTCCACAATGCCCAAGAAAACACTCAAGGACCACATGAAGCCCATTAAGAAGGAAGACCAAAGTGTCAGTGGTTCAGTTCTTCTTAGGAGTGACAAGATATTAATGGGAGCAAATATGGAGACAAAGTATGAGACAGAAACTGAAGGAGGGACCATCCACAGACTCCTTCACCTGTATATACATCTCCTGTGCACTCACCAAAGGCAGATGCTGATGTGGATGCTAGGAAGTGCATGATGACAGGAGCCTGATATAGCTGTCTCCTTAGAAGTCTGCCAGAGTCTGACATATAGAGGTAATGCTCACACAGCTAATCACTGAACTGATCATGGGGTTTCCAATGGAGAAGTGAGAGAGAAGACTGGAGGAACTGAGGATGTTTGAGGCCCCATGGGGCGAGCAACATTACCAACCAACCAGAGCTCCTAGGGTCTAAACCACTAGCTTGGGAGCACATAAATATGGACCCATGGCTCCAGCTGTATATGTAGGGGAGGATGGCCTTTTCAGACACAGGTGAGAGAGAAGTGTCTGGTCCTGTTAAAGCTGGATAACCCAGTGTGGGGAATTTCGTGGGCAGGAGGTGGGAGTGGATGGATGGGTGGGGGTAGACCCTCATAGAAGCAGGAGAAGGGGGGATGTGATAGAGGGTTTCTGGGTGTGGGAGAAATGTTGAAAGGTGATAACATCTGAAATGTAAATATAATTTCCAATATAAATTAATTCAAAAAATCATAATTGGGTCCGTACTACATGAAGAAATCTATTAAGTGGGTGCAGCAGTAGGAAGGCTGAGAACTATTGCAATAATCCCTAAGATAAATGATTCATGAAACATGGGTCTTTATTCACAAACAAATAATGACCCAAGTGACTCAAAGTAAAAATCAAGTACATACATTCATCTTAATCTCATGTAAACACATTTTCGCAATTAGAAAATCTTTTAAGTATTTTCAAATTATGTTATCATTTATAGAAGTTATACTGAAAAATTAAAGGAGACTGGGAAAAGGGAAAATCTGATTTTTAGCTCACCAATGACATAACTTTCAAAAGGGTAATACTGAGAATCATATGAAAAACTAGCTATGTACATTTGCATCAGAATAGGGAGGATTTGAAAGTTCTGAAAATGAAATACTTCTGTAAGAACAGTCAACATGCATACATTTACCTGAGAAGAAGCCATCTCTCCTTTCTCATTCAATAGGGAAAGTCTCAGTAAAGTTTACATTAAAATTTCAACTTCCAGAAACTATCTTCATGTAGAGGCAGCAGATCCTTCCTCTTTCTAGTAAAACTGAAGAGTAGGAAACTGGAATCAATACAGTCCAGACCCCAGAACTTGTGCCAGAGGAGATATGAAGAACCTATAAGCTTCTACAGGCAGAAAAAACAAAAGATTTGTGTTTTTCATTTCCATTCACTTACCTGAGCTGTTTTTATCAAGACAGAATTGACACATCTTTTTTCAATAATGGCCTGAGTCTTTGAATATCCACAGCTGAAGGGATTACTCATACTAGGGAAGCAAGAGACTTGCATGAGACCATGAAATACAAGGCAATAAATGCCTGCTTCACCAGTGTCTCTGCAGAGATATTTCTTCTAGCTTTCATGTCCCATTCTAAAAATACCAATATTTTGTGGTTTTTAAGAAAGACCCAGTATCATATTGTCTAACCAGGTCCTTTTAACAATGACATTGCTAATTTAGGTTCATGATCAAAATATCTATTCAACTCTTCACCATTTCTAGTGCTTCCACCCGTCACTGAAGGCAGCTGAAATTCATTCTTCATAACGTCTTCTATTAGCACATTTGGCTAATAAGAGGCTGAAATTAGTTATACTACAGGCATCTTTACCAAGCAAGGTCATTTATTTTCTACAAAGAATAAACTGTACAATGAAAGCAGACAAGTTTTACTCAGCTACAACACTCAGCCTAATAGACTCACACCAGTCTCTAGAGGTAATACTAACATAGACTCATATTGTGCCTCAAGGTTTTGTTGGAATTTTTCATTTGTTTCTTTTTGTCTCTGTTTGTTCTTTAGTTTTGGTATGATTTTCACATTTTATGGCTATATGACATAGATGGGAAAAAGTTTCAGAAATGCAAGATGTAGTTCTAGTTTACAAAGAGATTTTCAAATTTTATGGTGATTATTTCTGCCTCAGGAGAAAGGACCGGGCAAATGGGGAGGGTAGGGGTTGAATGGTAAAGGGGTAATGGTAATCTGAGACAACTGGGTTCCCAGATGCATCTGTGGGAATTCCAGAGGGTTCTTACCAAATGATCTGAGTATAGCAGATCCTGTAGGCTGGTTCAGGATATGGTGTCTCCAGGGGCACAGACTCGTTATCAGTCTGCCCTAGCAAAAAGGCTGACACATAGGTTTTTAATATTATTATTATCTCACATGGAATGACCAAAATAGAAACCTATCCAGTAGGCAAGGAATCAATCCCTGACATTACTAGTGATACTCTGTTAATGTTGCAGACAAGAGCCTAGTGTAACTATCTTCTGAGATGCTCTAGACAGTATCTGACTGAAACACATACACATATACATGATCAAACATTGGATAGTGGTTGGTGACATTTATAGAAGAGTTGAAGGAAGGATTGAGTGCTCTGAAAGGAATATGAACTTAACAGCAGGAACAATAGAGGCAACTAACATGGATTCCTGAGACGTCTCAGGGGCTAAACAGGCAACCAAATTAAAAACTAAAATTACAACTGCTGAAATGAGTCCCCTAGTAAATATGCAACAAACGTGCAACTCACTCTCCATGTTCCTCCCAGCAAAATTGGAATAGATGCTCTCTCTAAAACTGTAGCCTGACTGTGATATCTGAGATTCTGATACTTTATAATTAATAAGTACTAACAAAACATTTAAAATAAATGCCTTATTGATTTTACAACATTGCAGTTAGAACTAAATTTAGATGTAAGATGAATCTTCTCAGAAGAAATCAGAGGTGGTTCAGGAATTTAAGTATATTTGGGAAATATAAATTGAACCCTTGTTGTTTGACCATGATTAAATTGAGAAAATTGATATTGTAGAGTCACATTTTAAAAGAAAGTTAAGATTTTTGGCTTAATAAGTAGAATCCTGGTGAATTGAATTTCATAAAGGGCTGGAGAGATGACTCAGAACAAGTGCTTTGAGCCCTAGTGAGATAGCCTCTGTTCAGATTTTCAGCACCCCATAAAACACAGGAATACCAGGTGTGTTTCTGTAATCACAGCAGTAAGTATAAGAAGTAGTTAAAAGAGTGTTTCCTGAAACCCTATGGTGACCCAGTCTCTCTAAATTTATAAACTACAGATACCAAGAAAAACACCTCTCAGAAAACTAAGACAGTTGGCAGTGAGATGTCTCAGTAACTCAAGCCAGCTAGAATAATTTCTTCCTGCAATGTGCATGTCAGAAGATGAGAGCCATCTTTCTTTATTTTACTGTATTTTTGGGCAACTTGCTATGACACTTGCATGTCCCCAGACATATTCTAATAGATAAATGAGGTTAATAAATTAAAGAATGTACAAAATGATTGAGAAAGACATTCCAAAATTAATGCCAAGCCTTTATAAATACTTTCATAGACAAGCACACATAAACACAAACATCACACAAGGATTCACACACAGACACACACACAAAAAACACACACAAACAAACTTACACATACAAAGGAAGGGGAAGATTATGAAGAGGAAAATGAATTCATTAAGGACCTCCGATAGAAACTGAGATGGCCAGATGCTTGGCTACTGTTTGCAAAATTTTCATTCAGTAAAAGCATCTTACAAAATCAAAGAAGGTGACACATGCCACTATGTCAGCACTAAGGAGGAGACTGTATGCATGTGGAACAGAATATCAATGGCAACCAAGACTGCCTTAGGTACTTTAAGGTGAGCTCATGCTGCATTAGACTCTGTAAAGAAAGTTAGTTGCTGACTTCTCAAGTATGTAATGATTATTAGGAAATTCAAATACAGAGGCAGACACTGGGATAAAATAGGAGACATAAATGTAAACTTAGATAAAAGTAGCATTTAAGGTATAAGATGGAAAACAAATAAAAAAGAAAAGAATAAAGCATATGCTCTCCCTAGTAATGGAAATAAATACTAAGGTAGAACAGGAAAAGGGAACGTTTGCAAAACGAGGTTAACGTGAAGGTGCACTAATTTGAAGTGACTTCCCCAGAGACACTCAGGCAATGAAGCAGGGAATGTGTGTTGAATATAGACCATTACAATGTAGTGTGTTCAGAGCTTAGGAGGATGCAAGGATAAAAATTTTCTGTCTCTCTGTAGTTGTATTGCCAATTTTCAATTAAGAAAAACAATAAAGAAGAAATATGCAGATATGCCAAAAGAAAACACATAGGTATAAAATGTCCACATTTTAACAGCATGTTAAACAGGAAGTTTGCACAATGTCAGCCTTGTAGACCATGTCCCTTAAATTCACATTCTGTTACTTCTTAACATGACTCTACATTACACCTTACCTTAGTCATTTTGTCATGAGTGAATGTGTGAGTTTGTCTGTCAGTTTGTATGCACATGTGAATGTGCTTGCATGTGCCCACTCACCCATGAGTGTGCAGTGTCATGCCCAAGGCATGTATAGATGTCAGAAGGCAACTTGAAATAGTTGGATTTATCATATAATGTAGGGCCTGGGTCAAGTCGTTTGATATAGTGATCCTTTCAGCGTCTTGCTGATCTTATACACTGTATATTAATGGTCACTCTGAGACTGTCAAGGGAGGATTATGAACACAAAACCCAGACAGTATTGGAGAAGTATTAGGTGATAGGAGCCTGATATGTCTGTCTAATGAGAGGTACTGCTAGGGCCTGACAGGCACAGATAAGGATGCTCACAGCCAACCATTGGACCGGGCACAAGAACCCCAAGGGAGAAGTTAAAGAATGACTTGAAGATGATGAGGTTTATAACTCCATAGGAAGGACAATAATATGAACCAACCAGACTGACCAGAATTTCCAGGTGAGAAATCACCAACCAAAGAGTACACATGGAGGAATCCATGGCTCCTGGTGCATATGTACCAGAGGATAGCCTTATTTGGCATCAATGGGAAGAGAACCTCTTGGTCCTGTGAAGCTTTGATGCCCAAGTGTTGGGGAAGGACAAGCCGATGAGGTGAGTGTGGGTGGAGTTGTGTGGGAGTACATTCATAGAAGCAGGGGAGGGTGGGTTGGAAAGATAATTTGCAGAGGAGAAACAAAGAGGGATAGCATTTGAAGTGTTAATAAATAAAATATCCAATAAAAATTATTTATTCTTTAAAAAAATAAAGAATTTTAATTTATTGTGGTGAAACTGACTTGACAGTACTAATATAAGGATAAACCAAGCTGAAAGTAGCAACCTAATGTCTTGTGTTTTTCTGTTATTCATACCATGTTAGAGCCCACAATCTATAGATTTCATTACAATGAGACTGAATTCTTATCAGATAACTCCTAGTTCATGATCTTACTAGTCTTTATTAATGGATGTTGTAGTTTGAATGTGAATCATATTCTATGAGCTTGTGTCTTTAGACATTTGGTCCTCAGCTAGTTGTGTTATTTACAAAGATTGTAGATCCTTAGCAGGGTAGAGACTAGAGATTTTATATACAGATTTACTTCCTGCTGATTTTGTTCCTGACTGAAGAAGACTGAGACCATCTGGTCGTTTTCTTATTTCTCCATTCCAGATTTAGGTAATGGAACCTCTTTCCCACTATGATGGATTAAGGCCCTTAAACTGTGAGTCAATGATAACTCTTCTTTGCTGAAATTGCTTTATATTATACTTTAAATAATTTCTGTAATTGTGCTTACTGGGGACACCGTATGTTTGACACCATATGTATGGAGGCTGTTGAAAACATAATTAATTACTCTTCAATTTCTGTGATGTGGAGGTGAAGTATGTCTAAGTGGTTATTGAGTTGAATGCTTAACCCACAGAATCGAAATATTAATGTGGTAAAAGTGTAACTATAAAAATAGAAGAGGAAATTTTTTACTGAATAGATGGCTTTACAACAAAAGTGCCTGTCACCAAGGTTAAGATTTAAGTTCCATCTAAATGTATCACAAGGAGAGAACCTAAAATTTACTTCCTGAAGTGGTTCTCTGACTTCTATTACTTTGCAAATATCATGTACAAAAAGATATATCCCCCCCCCAAAAAAATCATAAAACTAAAGAGAATTATAGAAAGAGCCAACAAAAAGGGGGAGAAGAAAAAGCAGATATAGTGAAATTTAGAGACAGAGACAGAGACACATAAACAGATAAAAATCATGATGCTCCATCAGCATGATTGAATATCACCTTGGAGAGCATCAGGTGGGAAAGTACCAATTGTTTTTTCCTAAAGTAATTATTACTATTACTATTATTATTATTATTATTATTATTATTAATTATTTACATTCTAGCCATTGCTCCCTGTCCCAGTCCCCCTCCTGTAGTAGCTCATACCAATCCTCTACCTACTTCCTCTGAGAAGATTCTTCCTCCAAACAGACCTGACCTCGCTATAGCTTGAACTGTCTTGGGGTATTAGGAACCTTTCTTCCCACTGAGACAAGAACATGTATTCCTCTGATTATATATATATATGTGTGTGTGTGTGTGTGTGTGTGTGTGTGTGTGTGTGTGTGTATGGAAGAGGCCTTTGACCAGCCATTGAATTCTACCTGGTTGTTTTTGGTGACTATTTTGTTTTCTAGTTAGTTTAGACACCTGGTCTTCCTATGGGTTCCCATGTCCTTCAACTTCTTCAATCCTTCCCCTAGTTCAACATTAGTGGTTCTGACTTCATTCCAATCGATGGGTGTAAGTATCTGATTCTGCTTCAGTCAGTTGTATGTAAGATCAGAAGATAGCCATTACAGGCTCCTCTCTACAAGCACATCATAGAATAAACAACAATCTCAAGTGCTCCACCATGAAATGGATACAATGTTGGGCTGTTCACTAGACCTACTTTCCTTCAATCCCTTCATGATTTTTATCACTGCAGTTTTTTGACATGAACAATTCTGAATCAGAAATTTTGATGTGTTTTGGTAACACTGTTCTTGCTCCTGAGGCCCTGACTATGTAATGGAGGTGAATTCTGAGTTTTCTCTCTATATCATTGGACAGTTTTTATAAGGTCAACCACATCGTCCCAAGAGTGGGTCCCCCAAACTCCCAACCCCCTGAGGCTGCATTCTGCTCACCCTACTCTTCTCCTTGTCCTCAGCATATGTGTTCTTCTGATCCCCTCCCATTCTCACCCAGGTCTTGCCCTCCCTCTGTTTCTCATGATTATTTTCTTCCCCCTTATAACTGGGACCAAATTACCCTCATGAGGGCATTTAAGCATGTTGAATTCCTTATGATCTGTGAGTATACTATGTATTCTGTAGGTTTTGGCTAATATCTACTTATTAGTGTGTATATACCACGCATGTCCTTTTTGGTCTTTGCTACCTCACTCAGGACATTTTCTAGTTACATCTATCTGTTTCCAAAATTCATGATATCCTCAATCTTAATATCTCAATATTATTCCATTGTGTAAATGAATCATATTCTCGGTATCCTTTTGTTCCGTTGAGGGACATCAGGAGTGTTTCCTATTAAATATTCATTGGCCTATTAAAAATTAATTGGCCAATATTCATTGGCCTATTAAAAATTAGGCTGCTATGAACCCAGTGGAACAAGTGTTCTTGTGGTATATTTTGGCATCTTTTGGGTATATGTCCAAAAGTGGTATAGCTGTGTCTTTCTGTACAACTATTTTCAATTTTCTAAGAAACTAGCAGATCGATTTCCAGAGTGTTCCAATCAGTTTGCAATCCCACCAACAATGGAGGAGTGTTAGCAGTATTATTCTTACTGTACATCTTTGTCAGCTTGAGCTTTCACTTAAGTTTTGGTCTCAGCTATTCCTGTCTGAGTAAGAGTGAATCTCAACTTTATATGGATTCACATTTATGTGATGAATAAGGACTTTGAACATTCATTCAAGTGTTCTTGGCCATTCTTTATTCTCCTGTTGTGAATTCTGTTTATCTCTTTACATCATTTTTAATTGAGTTATTTGGTTTTTGGTAGGTTAACTTCTTGATTTTTATGAATTTTTGATATTACCTCTCAAGTAATGTGTGGTCCTTAGAATTTTTTCCCAAATTGTAAGTTGGTATTTTATCCTACTGACTGTGTCTTTTGATTTATAAGAGCTTTACAGCTATATGAACACCAATTATATAATTATATAGAGAGATATACATATACATATATATTCAAATGACTATAAACATACACGTTTGTTCATATACACAAATTTATATATACATATAATACATATATATGTATATATACACACATGTGTATATGTATAGATAGATAGATAGATAGATAGATAGATAGATAGATAGATAGATAGATGGAATCATCCTGAAATTTTAGGTATTTGTCTATCTGGTGGTAATGACTTGTAGTGGATGTGTTGCAAGAGAGAGCAATCCTGTTCTCTGTTGTACCCTCAACATGTTACAGACTAGGTGTTACTGCCTGGCAAAGGAAACACATGCTGCCTAGGAGCCAGAGTGATAGCTTTTTCAAGAACATAGAGATAGGTGTGTCTTCCAAGAAGAGAGTGGTGAAAATTACCTCAATAATTTAGGCATACTATCATCTTACATGTTTTACATGCAGATTTGTAGAAAATAGTTAAGTGCCAATATTTGTAACAGGACAAACTGATCTAAGCTAGTTCTCAGACTATTTGAATGAGGAATACAAAGGCATTAACAATTGCAGTATATTTCATTTGAGGTACTCACAAGAGCAGTAATGACTCAAATACAGATACATTACTTAAGCTATCCCTAGTATTGGTCACAAATTAGTACATTGTATAGTGCCTCTTCTAGGCAGTCCATAGAATCTGAGCCTATTGAAGCAGGTGCTTCTGTCTGAGAAAGTTCTAGACAAATAAGTATGATGGAGTGTCTAAGCATGACTTATTACTTATAGAAGCTTATACAAGCTAGGGAAAGAGGAGCCTAATTCATCTCATCAATTTCAAGAACTTCAGGTTTTTTGATACTAACTTCCTGAGTTTTAGGAAGCCACCCTGTAGAATTCCATGCATTTGAAAGAACTTCTGAGCAGGCTAGGGATGTAGCATCTCAGAATATTAGTGCAGACAGTGGCAGATTAAATGAAAATGTAGGTTGGAAATTTGACCTTTGACTTTTGCTGACTGTGTCCTGGGCCTCATAAACATTCTGTTATATCCTATTGTAACTACAATGTGTTTAAGAAGAAATCCCCCATAAGCTTATGCATTTATATAATTATGTCACCAGTTTCTGGAATTCTATGAAAGGAATAGTAGTTCCCTATGACTGGAAACACACACTTTAAGACTTCAAAATCATAAGCCAATGGCAGTTAGTTCTCTCTGCTTTGTGTTTGTACCTGAAGATGTGAGCTTTAACCTACTTCCTTATTGTCATTCCTTTATGCCTACTGCCATGATTACTACCAGAGCAATCATAGATTCTAACCCTGTGAAACAAGAACCCCCACTTGAACTCTCTTTCTGTTTAAAGCACTTTGTTCATGGTGTCTTACTACAACAATAGAAGAACAATTATGCTAATGACTCAGTACCTTAGGTAGTAAAATTGCATTAAATAGAGCCTTGCTTAACTTAAGCACAAATATACTGAGACTACTGTGGATCTGAATAAGTGTTTGCAAACTGCAGTATGTTCAGTAATAATAAGTAGAAATGGAACATAGTGTATTTCACTGTCATAAGGCTGGAAAGTTTAGCAGCACCAATTGTTGTAAAGAAATACTGAAGCTATGCACACCGTCTAAGTAAGAAAATGATTTACAATGTAAAAAACTGTTTGTGGGGACTGATGGTATTGGTCTGTTTCCAGTTTGCAAGAATTTTATTGAGTATTTTTGCATCCACTGCTGGTAAGATTTCAAACTTGTAAAACCACTGTTGAAAACAATTCAGTGTTTTCTCAAATAATTGGAAATACTTCTACCTTAAGAACCAGCTATATGACTACTGGACATATACACCTAACATGCTAGAAAATATAACATAGAGACATGCTGCACTATTTTCATTTCAGCCTTATTTGTAATGGCCAGAAGGTAGAAGTACCTCAGATATTTCTCCATGGAAGAGTGGATACAAAAAATGTGATATATTTACACAATGGAGTACTACTCAGGTCTGAAAACTGTGCTGCATGTTTAATAATAGACCTGAATATTCTGTATGATGAAATGATATCTTTAGTACACAAAAGCCCAATATTAGATTGGGTAAGACCCTGTCCTCACCGAGATGACTGTAATGGTTAAGGTGGAATGATGCAGAACTCACAACTTACGTATATGACACAAACTACTTCACATGATTTCTCAGAGAAGTCTTAGGTGCCAAAGTCAGTGCTTTATGAATGATTATAGTAGTGCAAATATGGATGTAATGACATTCTTCAAAGAGAGAACAGGAGTTAGTGATATAAAACCTGAGATCAAACTGACAATCCTCCTATCTCAAACTCATCAGTGCTGGCATGCTCTTATGTACTATCATGCTAGAGTGAAGCATTAACTACCCTCACAGGGATATTTTTGTTACGTGAGGGTGTGTCTTTAAACAACAAGGATAACGTCATGCCAGGATGAAACATTAACTACATTCACATGGATATTTTTGTTCTTTGAATGTGCCTCATTAAGTAAAAGGGAAAATGTGTTGGCTTCATGCTTCCCTGGTGATGAGGAATACAGGGAAATTTGTTGGGTCTAGCAATTATCCAACTGAAGATGAAACAATTGGCATTGTTCTCCAGTCATACTTTCTGGTCATATCAATGAGGTAAATTCCAGAAGACTATAGAAATAAAGTAATTAATGGATGATAAGGTTATTGACAGAAACAGATATGTTTGTGTCTCTATTAATGGCAATTTTGAATCTGGCCCTAAAGGGTAAAGCAAGGGCCTCAAGCAGGAATGAATTCTAGCAATGTTGGAAAGGAGAATGTGTGTATCTCTCTCTCTCTCTCTCTCTCTCTCTCTCTCTCTCTCTCTCTCTCTCTGTGTGTGTGTGTGTGTGTGTGTGTGTGTGTGTGTGCGTGTGTGTGTTTGTGTTAGTGTATAAGTACTTGCTGTAAGAGTGCTGAAATTAGATGTGCAGTATTGTGTCTCAATTTCTAACCCAAGAAATAGAGACATAGAAGCCCCATATTAGCCAGGAATTTCCAAGGTGTGGCAGGGCACTTGTGTGGGCAGCCATTGGCAATGAACTTGTGGGACGATAGAAGGATTTAGAAGCCAAGAGAGGCTTGCAGCTATGTTGGTGTTCCCAAAATATTGACTTCACAGGTGGCTTTATTGGACAAGGTCACGTGGCTGGGTCACCATTTTACACTTTGGATATAAGTGTGAGATGAGCAGATTCCCTCTTGGTTTCTTCCTTATTTCCTTTTCCTTCCTTCCTTCCTTCCTTCCTTCCTTCCTTCCTTCCTTCCTTCCTTCCTTCCTTCCTTCCTTCTTCCCATCCACCTTCCTTCCCTCCCTCCCTTCTTTGTTTCTTTCTTTCTTTTTCTTTTTGTTGATTGTTTGCTTTTGTTTCTGTTTCATGTTTGTTTGGTTGGTTTACTTTTGTTTCTTTCTTATACCTGGCTGGAGTGGGAAGAAATCCATGTCATGTCCTTTAGGCTTATTGGTTTCACTTGAGATTTGGCTTTCCCTAGAGCTAGACTGAGGAACTTGCAAAGACTCCCCTTTGAGGAGGCTATAAGTTGGGGGTCCAGTTCTTTCAGGTTAGGGCTTGTAGGTAGACAGGAAGACGTGAGAGGTGGCCGGTGGGCATGGCTTAGAGACCAGGCATAGCGATCTCCACCTTCCATGTCAAGTTGTAAAATAGGACAACTGTTTTGCTGTTCCTGTCTTGCTTTGGTGATTACAATTAAGTTATTGATGAATCTCAGCAGAGTCTTTGAACTTGAGACTCCTATATAAGCTATAGAGACTTTGGAAGTTGGACAAAATGTATTTTGCATTATGTTATGTTTTGGTATGGCCTCCACAGACATGTACTAAACAGGCAATTCACCACAGACAAATAATGAATGGCTGGGAAGCACTTAAAGAAATGTTCAGAGTCATATCTGATCAGAGAAATACAAATCCAAAGGACCCTGAGATTCCACCTCACCCAAATCAGAATGGCTATGATCAAAAATATACCCATTTATTAATCCTCTGTTGTGAATTCTCTGTTTAGTTATTTACCCAATTTTTTGATTGGGTTGTTTGGAATTCTGGTGGTTAGCTTTTTTATATATGTTGGATATTATCCCTCTATCAGATGTGAGGTTAATAAAGATGTTTTCCCAATCTGTAGGTTGCTGATTTGTCCTATTGACTAGGTCCTTATGGATACAAAAGCTTTCCAGTTTCATGAGCTCTCATTTATCAATTCTTGATCTTAGAGCCTGAGCCTTTGGAGTTCAGTTTAGAAAATTAGCCCTCACTCCCATGCAAATGAGTTCCTGGTTCTTTCGCATTTCTTTCCCCTCTATTAGATTCAGTGTATCTGGTTTTCTGTTGAGGTCCTTGATTTTCCTAACTTCTTTCGCAGCTTGTTTATCATTTGTAGAAAGGAAGGCTACTGATTTATTTGAGTTAATTTTATATCCAGCCATCATCTGTAGAAGTTCTCTGATAGAATCTTTGGGTTTGCTTATATATACTATCATATCACCAGCAATAGTTATACCTTGGCATCTGCTTTGCCAATTTGTATCTCCTTTATCTCATTTTGTTCTCTTATTTCTCTACCTAGAACTTTAAACTATATTGAATACATTTGGGAAGAGTGGACAACCTTGTCTTGTCCCTGATTTCAGTGAGATTGCTTCAAGTATCTCCCTATTTACTTTAATATTGGCTATTGGTTTGCTGTATATTGAATTTATTTTGTATAGGTATGGGCCTTGAATTCC
This sequence comes from Arvicanthis niloticus, assembly GCF_011762505.2. Classification (NCBI taxonomy): domain Eukaryota; kingdom Metazoa; phylum Chordata; class Mammalia; order Rodentia; family Muridae; genus Arvicanthis; species Arvicanthis niloticus. The sequence continues at coordinate 44,638,765 of NC_047673.1, forward strand.
TGATTTCTTCAATACATCTAACACAAAGTGTTTTTATATTTTGTCCCTTGCTTTTTCATCATCTAATGAGATGATGATGTGAGATTTTTTTTCTTTGAGTTTGTTTGTATAGTGGATTACATTAATGGATTTTTATATGCTGTACCAACCTTGCATCCCTGGGATGACCCCTATTTGATTGTGGTGTATGATGGTTGTGAAGACTTATTGGGCTGGGCAGTGGTGGCGAACGCCTTTAATCTCAGCACTTGAGAGGCAGAGGCAGATGGATTTGTGAGTTCGAGGCCAGCCTGGTCCAGGTCAGCCAAGGCTATACAGAGAAACCCTGTCTCGAAATAAATAAATAAATAAATAAATAAATAAATTAATTAATTAATAAATTAAATTAAATGTCTTATTGGATTCTGTTTGCAAAAATTTTATTGGAGTATTTTTTCATCATATTCACAAGTGAGATTTGTATAAAGTTCCCTCTCTCTTTTTTGGGAGGCGGTCCTTGTGTGGTTTAGGTGTCAGAGTAATTGTGGCTTCATAGAATGAATTGTGTAGTTTTCCTTCTGTTTCAGTTTTATGGAATAATTTGAGGATTATTGATATTAGTTCTTTAAAGATCTGGTAGAATTCTACAATAAAACCATAAGGCCCTGGGCTTTTTTGTTTAGGATAATTTTAATGATTTCTTTTATTTCCTTAATGGATATGTGCCTATTTGAATACTTTACCTACTTTTGATTTAACTTTGGTTCTTAGTATCTGTATAGAAAAATCATCCATTTCAACTTGATTTTCTAGTTTTGTTGAGGATGGGCTTTTGTAGTATGATCTGATGATTTTTTGAATTTCCTCAGTTTCTATTGTGTCTTCCTTATCATCTCTCATTTTGTTAATTTGGCTACTATCTCTGGGCCCTTTAGTTATTTTGGCTAGGGTTTGTTCTATCTTGTTGATTTTCTCAAAAATCCAGCTTTTGGTTTTGTTTATTCTTTGTATTGTTCTTTTTCTTTCTACTCGCTTGATTTTGGCCCTGAGTTTGACTATTTCCTGTTCTTAGCACAGTAGCAATGAATGCAGTGGAACCCTTGGGAGGCTTTCAATTTATGGCGTCTTTCAGAGGTGTAGACAAGCTGGTTTCTCAGCTACTGGGCTTTCAACATTTCCAGCACTCAGATGGCCAGTGTTCAAATGTATAGTCTTTATTATGTAAAATTTTCCAGTTAATCCTCCTTAAAACATGTGTCTATGTATCTATGAATCTATGTATGTATGTATGTATGTATGTATGTATCTATCTATCTATCTATCTATCTATCTATCTATCTATCTATGTTTATACCATCTGTCTACCTGTCTTTGCATCTATCACTTATCTTCTGTTTGTTCTTTTCATTTATAGAAGCCTGGTTGATATGTAGCATACCCAAGATCACCTAAAGATATGCATCTCATAAATAAAAGTAATCATATAGTCATCAAAAGCAAAACTACAAATACTAAAATATCCTCAATAATATAGATATGAGAATGTATTTTAAAAAATTTCCAAGGTGGGGTTGTTAAGTTATCCTCACTAGATGTGTTGTGTTTGAATAAAAAAATTAGAAGGCCACATAATATGCATGCCCTGTGATGTTCACTATGGAAAACGTATGTTCCTGGTACAAACTAATGTGCATTTATACTCTATATGAACAAATAACTAATGTTATTATCTAGGGAATAAGGTTTAGAATTGGCAGCTTAGTTTGAAAATAAGAAAAGTGAAATCTGTTTGTAAAGTTCTAAAACATACAGTTTAATCCTTTTATCATGTATATTTCATGATAAAGGTTGAGAACCAAGTTATACACATTTACTTTGAAAACTCTGACACCGTGTATTATCTGAGCTTTATTCTTCACTCTGTTTTTTCCTAAGTTTTATATATGTATATACAGAGAAAGCTAATCTAAAACATAACCTTAATGTTGTTTATACAGACTATCATTATTCAAAATTTTTTTTAATTTTAAAATTGCACTTATTTATTTTTTATTTAATCTTTATTTTTACACTACAATTTTTATCACCCTCCTGGTCTACCCTCTGACTGTTCCACATTCCATACTTCCTTCCTTTGACTCTTGTCTCCATGAGGATGCCCCACCCTCCTTACCCCCAACCCCACAAGACCTCTTCTCTCCCTGCATATTCCAGTCTCTTGAAAGTTAGGTGAATCTTTTCTGACTGAACCCACCTGGCAATTCTGACTAAGGAAGAAACTGTCCTCCAATTGGAAGTGAAGCCTGATTAACAGGAGAAAATCATGCCTGGCTTTCAAAGACCAATCCAAATCCAAGTGTACAGAGGACATAGACTCCTGTTAAGGTTATTTAAATAATTTGATAAAGCATCAGGCTACTGTCTAAATGTTTTTAAAAGTAATTTTTAAGTATCTGTGCATGTGTATATGTGTGAATGCAAATGTCTACAGATTCAAGAAGTGGACATCAAATCTGGTGGGACCCTAGGTATAGTCCATTATTATCTACACAGTATAGTTGCTGGCAACCCAACAAAGTTATCACTGAGAGAGATCAAATTTATCTTTACCTCTCACCCATCTATCTATCTAGACACACTATTGATTTTCATATCCATAGAAAAGAGTTTTTTAAGCTTAATATTGGAAGCCTGTCAGTGATGGTAAATTCTGAGATTTGTTCCTCACAAAGAATACATGATATTTGAGGTCCCAGACCTAAAAATATATTTATACAACTCAATCTAGGGTCATGTAACTTAAAGAGAGATCAGAAGGATGTAAGAGCTGAATTACAAAGAAAAGGCACAGCAAAACCATGTAAATCATAAACTAACAGCAACCATCCAATTATACTTGACATGCAGAAAACTGTCCCTGTCAACAATCACAGATTGAGGAAGGGTCCATGTGGTCCTATTCTTTACTGCTAAACTGTCTATTGATAATCTCAGAAAAGGGCTTACTGTCTTCAGATATGTATCCACTAGTGATCTCACCAGCTTCCAATGAATGGTTCTAAATCTGTGCTTGTGAACATGATCTTGGATAAAGTCAATTGCCAAAGAACAAATTGAGTACAAACAATTCTCTCTTAATTTGAATTGGATTATTAAATCCACTTTATTATTGTTTATAGATATCTTCTAGAGCTGGTTTATATTAGCATAGAATGCATTCTGTCCTCAAATAAAATTTTTTAGAACTTTAATAATTTTTGATAATCTTATACTGAGTAGTAGTACATTATATTTTACTACACTCCCCAACTCCTGTTTATCATCCTATCCCATCCCTCTCTATTGATGACAATTTATAAGTGGCTGTGTTTCTTGTTCAGTTTTTTTAATTACTGCCATGTTAATAAATTGGTACTGGAATATAAATATTGGCCTATATAATTGAAAGAATCACTTTAGGAAAATATAAAGTGAAAAATTTTATCTTTCAAATAACATTACATTCTTGTATTATTAATTCTTAAGCTGTAACTGTCATAAATTTTCTGAAATATTTAGAAGATTTCATGCATTGTCATGAAAGAATTATTTAATTGTAGTGTATTATGGCCTCCTGCTGTTGAAGATATTAGCCACAATATGCATAATTCTGTTTATAAACTGAATATGAATATGGTATAATTATTCAATTATACTTTTAGTACTTGAAAACTTTACTTGTATCCTAAATTGAAAAACTGCTTTCCTCCTCAATGTTTTATTGCTCTAAAGAGAAACTGTGACTAAAGCAACTCTTATGAAAGTAATTTATTGGGGAGGTGGATCTTGCTTTCAGTGTCAGTGTATGAGTCCTTTATGCTCGTGGTATAGATGATGGCAGCATACAGGAAGGCACTGGAGCAGTATGTGAGAATTACATTCTGACCATTTGGCAGATATATGTATATTTGTATCTGTATCTATATCTACATCTACATCCACGTCTATATCTGTTGCAGCCCGAGCTGCCCCACACTTGGGGGCCAAAATGCTGAGAGCCACTCTGTCAATGTTGGGACCACACTGCCAAAGGTCTTGGGGGCTAAACTGTTAGAGCCCACACTGCCCCAAGCAGCTTCAGTCCTCAGGTCAGGGTTCAGCAAGAGAGTGAGGATGGATGGGAAGAATGGAGACCAGGCAGAGTGTGATACAATCCCGTTTATTCTTCAGTCTCTTTTCCTACTCTAAGTCCCAAGTCTTGAGTTCCTAGTCCCTAGTTCCTAGTCCCTAGTGCCTCCAGTTTCAAGTTTCCAGTTCCAAGTTCTCTTCCAAGTGCCTGCTACCTAATGCCTAAAAACTAACTCCAAGTTCTACTTTCTAACCTAATTTCCAGTTCCAAGTTGTACTCTCTGAAGTGTCTGATTCTCTGTTTCTTCTGTCTGCCTCTTGCCTTTTATATGTCTCACTTCTAAGCCACGCCTCTAAGTCAAGCCTTTAATCATACCCTTAGGTCTTTTCTCTAAATTTGATCTCTAAGTCACGCCCCTAAGTCACACACCTTTAAGTCTCACACACCCAAGGGAAAATCCTGGGTATCTAAAGCAAGATGTTATCAGAGTGTGCTCAGCTTTGGCAGGCTAATGTAATCAAGTATCTTATCAGGGTATATGGCTCAAGATGGCTGCAAGGATGATAACCGACTTCTGTTGGCTCCCCACATATATCTATATCAATTTTAATTATATATGTGTATATAATTAAAGATATAGATATAGATATAGATATTAGTTCTCAGATGTAGGGTCGATAAAGATCTTCCAATCTATGGGTTGCCATTTTGTCCTACTGACAGGGTCCTTTGCCTTACAGAAGCTTTTCAATTTCATGAGGTCCTATTTGTCAATTGTTGATCTTAAAGCATGAGCCATTGGTATTTTATTCAGGATATTTTCTCCTGTTTACACATGTTGATGTGGTCGAGGCATTTCCACTTTCTCTTCTTTTAGGTTCAGCTTACTTGGTTTTTGTAAAGGTCCATGACCCACTTTGGATTTTCAGGAGGAGATAAGAATGGATAATTTTTATTCTTCTACATGAAGTCTGCCTGTTGTACCAGCACAAATTTTGAAAATGCTGTCTTTTTTCCAGTAAAAGATTTTGGTTTCTTCATCAAAGATCAAGGGACAATAGGTATGTGGTTTATTTCTGGGTCTTCACTTCTATTCCATTGATCTAACTGCCTGTCTCTGTACCAATACTATGCAGGTTTTGTTTGTTTGTTGTTTATTTATTTGTTTGTTTGTTTTTACCACTATTGCTCTATAGTACAGCTTCAGGTCAGGGATGGTGATTCCCACAGAAGTTCTTTTATTGTTGGGAATGAAGTAACCCAAACACAAAAGGTATGTACTCACTGATATATGGATATTAGCTCAAAATCTCAGAAGACCCATGATACAACCCAAAAAACATATGGACCTTAGGAAGAATGAAGACAAAAGTGTGGATGCTTCAGTCCTAAATAGAGGTGGGAGGAAAATAATTACAGGAGGTAGAGGGATGGAGGGACCTGGGAGGGAGGGAGGAGGGTGAATGAAAAGGGGGATGGGAAGGATCAGGTATTGGAAGAGACAGGAGAGAAGCAAAGAGGGTGAGGAAATTGAATAGAAATATGTTCCAGTGGGGAATGGGGACATGGGGGTAGCCATTAGAAAGTCTCAGATTCCAGGGAAGTGAGAGACTCCCAGGACCTAAAGGGAATAACATTAGCTGAAATGCCAAACAAAAGGGGAAATAGAACCTGTAGAGAACACTTCCGGTAGATAGGCACAGCACCCACATGAGGGATGTACCTGCTCACGGATTTCAAAAATTTTAACCCCGATAGTCTGTCCAAATGACAAAAAAAATTGGAACAGAGAGTGAAGGAACAGCCAGCCGGAGACTGCCTCACTTCAGGATCTGTCCCATCTGCAGACACCAAACCCTTGCACTATGGCTGATGCCAAGAAATGCCTGCTAACTGGAGCTTGGTATGGCTGTTCACTGAGAGGTTCTACCAGCGCCTGACCAATACAGATGACGATATTCACAGTCAACCATTGGACTGAGCCTGGGACCACCAATGGAAGAGTTAGGGAGAGGACTGAAAGAGCAGAAGGGGACTACATCCCCATAGGAAGAACAATATCAAATAAGCAGAGCACTCAGAGCTACTATAAAGTAAACCATCAACCAAAGAATATACATGAAGGGATCCATAGCTTCAGATACATAAGTAGCTGAGGATGGCCTAATGTGACATCAGTAGGAGGGGAGGCCCTTGTTGCTGTTTGATGCCCTAGTGTAGCAAGTTGCTAGATTCGTGTAGTTGGAATAGGTGAGTGGGTGGAGGAGCATCCTCACAGAGGGAAAGGGGAGGAGGAAGAGGGTAACTGGAAGAGTGATGTCACTTGAAATGTAAACAAAATGATTAATACAAAATAAAAAAAATTCAAAAAACAAATTTACCTCATTATATCCTTATTTGTGTTATATCTCATCAAATTAAAGCATGAGTTTCAAGAATTTTTTCAAATTTGATTCATGGCCAAAATACAAATTCTTTTGGTGATTAATGTTGATTACCAACTTGGTAAGATTGACAAATGGCCACAAAATTAGTAATGCATACTTGTTAATGTTTTTGAAGTTCCTTTATCATGGAGACCATAATGATCAGAAGGAATACTCCTTCATTGAAAAAAATGCCTTCCTTATTAAAGTAAAGAAGAAATCAATTAAGGACTGTACAGGCAGGCTTATCTCACTCTTCTTACTCTTATAGCCTTTTAGTTCACACTTTCCAAGTAATCCCTGAATGTAGAGAGATTATCTTGTGATTCTGACATACCCATCACTTGTGCAATTTAAAGGACCATGGCTTAGGCAGGAAGTATAAGGTGGTACATCAGGAGGCAGAAAGAATTATGGGAGAGCACAGGGACAGGAATTTCACCTGTGAGGGGGTGGATATGTGGTGACTGAGCACAGGTAACCAGCCATGTTACAGAATATAGATTCAAGTATATGGGTTATTTTAAGTTATGTCTCTAGTCAGAGAAGTGCCTAGCTATATGGCTGAGACATTTATAAAATGACATTGAGTCTTAGTCTTATTTTGGGGAGCATGGGGCTGGGAGAAAGAAACACAATAAACTTCAAAACAGTCCCAACTCTGGGCACCAATATGTTGTAGTAAATTTCATTCAGTGGTTTCTACCCTGCCTTAAATTATTTAGTTCCTGGATAAAAGATACTAAACTTTTATATTTTGGATAAGAATGTATTAGAGCTGGGTAGATATCTACCCTATGATCTATTAATATCTGTTTCCTTGCTAATAACGCCAATTTTTAATTTGCTAATTACAACATAGCATTAATAACAGTGTCACATTATTGTGTCCACCCATGGAATGAATCCCAAGTTTTAATTTGCAATGTTCTGCCTGAACTGCTCTTATTCATGTTGGCCATCCTTCATGACCATGTTTTCATGATTCACTTACCCATGGCAGCTTCTCCTCTCTTCACCTTTTCCTCTCTTCCTCTGTGGTGTCCTGCCTTAGATGCCAAGCCCAGGATCTGAATCTCAGTCTTTCTCCCTTTTGCCCAACTATAAGCTGCAGGCATCTTTATTCAACCAATAGTATTCGGTTGTTGTTGTTTCTAGTATTAAGTCAATACTTCTATTTTATTTTTAATTAATTATCTTATATATTTACATTCCAAATGTTGCCCACTCTGCCTTTTCTGATCCCACTGTTCTTTACCCCATCACCCTTCCCTTTTGCCCATTCACCTCCCCTTTGCCTCTGAGAGAGTGCTGACCTCCTTGGACCCTGGGCTTCCCCCTTCCCTAGGAAAATCTCTACAGGATTAAGCACATCCTCTCCCACTGAAGCCAGACAAGTCAGTCCTCTGCTACACATGTGCCTAGGGCCTCATACCAGTCCTTGTAAGCTCTTTGATCAACGGCTCAGTCTCTAAGAATTCCTAGGGGTTTGGGTTAGTTAACAATGTAGGTCTCCTTATGGGGTTGCCATCCCTTTATGTCCTTCAATTCTTCCCCTGATTTTTCTTTAGTGGTCTCTGACATTAGTCCAATTGGTGGCTGTGAGTATATGCATCTGTTTCAGTCAGCTGCTGGCCTCTCAGAGGACAGCCATGCTAGTCTCCTGTCTGCAAGCACAACATAGCATTAATAACAACGTCACAATATTGTGCCCACCTATGCAATGAATCCCAAGTTGGACCAGTAACTGTATGGGCTTTGGCCTTATCTTCAATCTCTGCTCCATTTTTTTCCTTCCTTTTTTTTATTTTTTAACAGATAAAAAAAATTATAGATCAAAAAATTTGAAGGTAGGCTGGTGACTCCATTCCTCCATTGATGGCCCTGTTTCCTTCTGCCTCCCATGACTACATCATTCCCCCTTCTAGGTGGAATTGATTCATCCTCACTTGGGCCTTTCTTCTTTTTAAACTTCATACAATCTCTGGTTTGTATCATGGGTATTCTGCACATTTTGGCTAATATCTACTTCTCAGTAAGTATATACTATCCATGTTCTTTTGGGTCTGAATTACCACATTCAGGATGATATCTTCTAGTTCCTTGTATTTGCCTGCAGAACTCTTGATGTTCTTATCTTTAATAGCTGATTAGTATTCCATTGTGAAAGTGAACCACATTTCCTGTATACAGTCTTCTGTTGAGGAACATCCGAGATGCTTTCTTTTCTGGCTATTATGAATAAGGCTACTATGGACATAGAAGAGGATGTGTCTTTAAGGTATGATGGAGCATCATTTGGGTATATGCCCAGGAGTGATCTTCTGGTAAAACTGTTTGCCAGTTTCCTTATTTGCAATAATGAACTACCAGATTGATTTGCAGATGGTTGTGTCAGTTTGTACTCCCATCAGTAATGAAAAAGTACTCCTCTTTTTTCACATTCTCCAGTATGTTCTGTCACTTCAGTTTTTGATCTTAGTAATTTTGATTCATGTAAGGTGGAATGCCAGGTTTCCTTAGATTTGCATTTTGCTGATAACTAAGGAAGTTCAACATTCCTTTAAGTGTTCCTGTGCCTTTTGCAATTCCTCTTTTGAGAATTCTCTGATTACCAATGTACCACATTTTTAACAGGGTTGGTTTTTTTTTTTTTTTTTTTTTTTGATTTTTTGAAGTCTATCTTTTGATTTCATTATATATTTTAAATATTAGCCCTCTATTGGATGTAGCATTAATGAAGATCTTTTCCCTGTCTTTAGATTGCCCTTTTGTCCTATTGACAGTGTCCTTTTCCCCACAGAAGCTTTTCAGTTTCATGAAGTCCCAATTATCAAGTGTCAGTGTTAGACCCTGAGCCATTAGTGTGCTGTTCAGGAAATTTTCCCCTGTGTCAGTGCATTACAGGCTATTTCCCATTTTCTCTTTTATTATATTCCATGTATCTAGTATGGTGTTGAGTTCCTTGGTCCACTTAAGCTTGAGCTTTATGCAAGGTTAATAAATATGGATCAATTTGCATTCTTCTATAGGCAGACCACCAGTAAGATGAGTGCCATTTGTTGAAGATTCTTTCTTTTTTTTTAATTTTATTTTATGATTTTGGCTTCCTTTTTCAAAGATCCTGTCCATAGATGTATTATTTATTGGTGTATTGGCTGGTTTTATGTGTCAACTTGACATAAGCTGGAGTTATCACAGAGAAAGGAGCTTCAGCTGAGGAAATGCCTTCATGAGATCCAGCTATAAGGCATTTTCTCAATTAGTGATCAAGGGAAGAGGGCCCAGCCCTGGGATGATTTTCTTGGGTTGCTTAAGAAAACAAGCTGAGCAAGCCAGGGGAACCAATAGAGTAAATAACATCCCTTTATGGTCTCTGCATCAGTTCCTGCTTCTGCTTGAGTTCCAGTCCTGATTTCCTTTGGTGATGAACAGCAGTGTGGAAAACTTAAGCTTAATAAACCCTTTCCTCCCCAACTTGCTTTTTGGTCATGATGTTTTGTGCAGGATTAGAAACCCTGACTAAGAACAATTGATACCAGCATAGTGGTATATTCCTGTGATAATCTGACCATATTTTTGGGAGGACTATGTAAGGACTTTGGAACTTTTTGCTAGAAGAGCCATTGGGATGCTAAGACCTATGTGGGATGTTCTTTAGGAGCTTGGAAGGTAATGTTGAGAACAGTGCAGAAGATGGAGGCCTGGTTGTGAAATTTCAGAGGGAAGATGAAAGACTCTTATAAGGGCCATTGCTGTTTAGATTGTGAAGAATTCTGTGGTTTTGGTTATCTGGAGCTCAAGAATCAGCTGTGATTAACAAGACACCAGAACTAGTAAAGAGAAACCTTTGCATTACTGGGATTTTTGATGCTGGGTTAGGTGGAGCTGAGAAATTAGCAGTGATTAAAAAGAGACCAGCATCACTAAGGTGAAACACTGGGAAGTGTTTTTTTGAGAGCATAGAGGTTGTGTTCCAGAGATAGCCAAGGTTGTACCTTGTACAGCTGCTTGACATGGTAATGTGTAAGAGTCACCCAGTTATTACTGGTTTTGAAGTCATGAAGAGGTCATGAATAATAGCTGAGTCATAGCAGTATGAGAGGTCATGAAAGGCCATTAGTGAGGGTCCAGCCTCATTTGCAATTGATGGCCCAGGACAGAAGGTGTCATGCAAACGAGTTGGGTCTTGGAACCATGAAGAGAGCCCATGAGAGGCTATTGGCGAAGCCTAGTTACAGTGGAATACAGCATTGTTTTGAGATGCCAGACCATGAGATGATCAGGAAGAACAGCAGTAGCTGTGAATTACAGGCATCTGGAGACTAGAAGACAAGGTGTGTGCTACAAAGGACATGGCTGAGAAGTGACCCAAGCCCTTGGAGGAGCCCAGAAGATCATCAGTTAGACCAGAGACATTGGATGTTTGGAGTTTGATTTTGAGGTTGATAGTAACTGTCCCCTTATATTTTTCCCTCTTGAAAGAAGAGAGTATTTTAGTGAAGCCCAGAGTTAAGAGATACTTAGTTGTAAAAAGAGTGATTTTTAAAGGTATTGGATATTTTAAAGGGATTGAAATTTTAATATGCAAGTATTTGCAAAGACTATGGGACTTTTAAAGTTACTTAGGTGATATAAGAATAAGAATGTATAAGAATGTAAGGTTTGAGCCTTAATAGTGATGTGCTTTTGTGTCAAGTTGACAAGGGGACAATTGTATGGGTTGGTTTTTTGTGTCAACTTGACACAGGCTGAAGTTATCCCAGGGAAAGCAGCTTCAGTTGAGAAAATACCTACATGAGATCCAGCTGTAAGGGAAAGCAAGCCAGTAAATAACATCCCTTCATGGCCTCTGCATCAGCTACTGCTTCTGCTTGAGTTCCACTCCTGACTTCCTTTTGTGATCAACAGCAATGTGGAAAGTAAAAGCTGAATAAATCCTTTCCTCCTCAACTTGCTTCTTGGTCATGATGATTTGTGCAGGAATAAAAACCCTGAGTAAGACAATTGTCCTGTCTGTCTATGTATCAGTACTGCAGCTTTTTTTTTTTTTTTTATCACTATTGCTTTGTAGTACAACTTGAGGTTAAAGTGATTTCCTCAGAAACTATTTTATTACCAAATTTATTTAGCTATCCTGTGTTTTTGGTTTATTCATATGAATTTCAGAATTGCTCTTTTATATCTGTGAAAAATTGTGTTGGGCCGGGCGGTGGTGGCGCACACCTTTAATCCCAGCACTTGGGAGGCAGAGGCAGAGGCAGGTGGATTTCTGAGTTCGAGGCCAGCCTGGTCTACAGAGTGACTTCCAGGACAGCCAGGACTACACAGAGAAACCCTGTCTCGAAAAAAACAAAACAAAACAAAACAAATTGTGTTGGAATATTGATTAGGATTGCACTGAAACTCTAAATTGTTTTTGGTAAGGTGACTATTTTCACTAAGTTAATCCAACTAATCCATTAGCATGCGAGATTTTTTGCATCTTCTGTTATCTCCTTCAATTTTTTTTTCCTTTGGGGTCTTCAAGTTCTTGTCATACATATTTTTCAATTATTTGGTTAGAGTTACACCTAGGTATTTTATATTGTTTGTGGCTATTGTGAAAAATATTGATTGCCTAATTTCTTTCTTAGCCCATTATCATTTGCATAAAGGAACTAGCTAGAACTTCAAGTACTATACTGAATCAATAGGGAGAGAGAGAGAAAGAGAGAGAAGCCTCGTTTTCTCCCTGATTTTAGTGAGATTCCTTCATGTTTTTTTTTTTCCATTTAATTTGACATTGGCTGTTGGTTTGTTGTATATTACTTTTCTTATGTTTAGGTTCATGATTTGATATCCAGATTTCTCCAAGACTTTTATTATGAAAGGGCATTGTATTTTGCCAAAGGCTTTTTCAGCATCTAATGAGAAGGTCATGTGACTTTTTTCTTTGAGTTTGTTTATCTAATGTGTTATGTTTGTGAATTTTCATATATTGAAATATTCCTGAATCTTTGGGATAAAATCTGTTGTGGTCAATGATGTTTTTGATGTAGTCATGGATTCAGTTTGGAAACATTTTATCGAGTATTTTTGCATTGATATTCATAAGCAAAATTTGACTGAAGTTCTTGTTCTTTGGTGGATCTTTTTATGGTTTTGGCATAAGAGTACCTATGGCTTCATAGAATGAATTGGTATTAGCTCTTCTTTGAAGGTCTGGTAGAATTCTGCGCTAAACCCTTCTGTTCATGGCACCTTTTGGTTGGCAGTTTTTTAACGACTGCTTCTATTTCCTAGGGCTGGTTAGATAGTTTTCTTGATCTAAATTTAAATTTGGTACACGGTATATGTCTAAAAAATCAATCGTTTTATCTAGATTTTCCTGTTTTGTAGAGAATAGTCTTTTGTAATTAGAGCTGCTAATTTTTTTGAATTTTTTTATTGTTATTTCTGTTTTCAGGTTCAATGTGTTTTTTGAATTTTAGTAACATTTTGTTTAAGAATGTGAGTGCCCTTGCATTGGGGCATAGATCTAAAGAACTGAGATTTCATCTAGATGGGCTTTTCTTTGAGTATGAAGTATCTTTCCCTAACTCTTTTGACTTCTTTTGATTGAAAGCATATTTTTATTGGATAATTTATTTATTTACAATACAGATGTTACCCCTATCCCTATTACTCCTCCCTAGACAAATTTCTTGTATACAGCAGAATGATGGATCCTGTTTATATATCCAGACTTTTAGCCTTTGTCTTTTTATCAGGGAATTCAATCCATGGATATTCAGACATAATGACCAATGATTGTTAATTCTTGTTATTTTGATATTGGTGGTAGTATGTGTGTGTGTGTTTGTGTGTGTGTGTGTGTGTGTGTGTGATTCTCTTCTTTTGATTTTACTTGTATGAAATTATTTATTTCTTACATTTTCTTAGGTATAGCTATCCTCATTGTGTTGTAGTTTTCCTTCTAGTATAGTCGGTAAGGCTGGATTAGTAGAAAGATATTGTTTATATTAAGTTTTGTCATGGACTATGGTGATTGTGGCCTCTTAGGATCTGCAAGAAAAAAAAACAGGCCCTTCTTGATTTAAAATTCTGTGAAAAAGTCTTGTGTAATTCTGAGTGGTCAACCTTTATATATTACTTGAACGTTTCTTCTTGTAACTTTTTAATATCCTTTATTTATTCTGTATATTTAGTGTTTGGATTATTATTTAGCACTATAATTTCTTTTGTGATCCAATCTCATTGGTGTTTTGTATGACTCTTGTACATTTTTGGGCATTTATTTCTTTAGGGAAATTTTTTTCTATGATTTTGTTGAAGATAATTTTGGGTCTTCTACTTCTTCTATTCCTATTATTCTTAGGTTTGTTATTTTCACAGAGTCCCCAAATTGCTGGGTGTTTTGCCTCATGAACTTCTTATACTTAACATTTTGTTTGACTGCTGTATCAAAGTCTTCTACCATATTTTGTATGCCTGAGATTTTCTCTTCCAACTCGTATTCTGTTGGTGATGCTTGCATTTGTAGTTTTTGTTCTCTTTCCTAGGTTTTCCATCTCTAGAAATGGATCAGTTTTTGTTTTTTCTAGAATGCTTCTATTCCCATTCTTAGTTCTTAGACAGTTGTATTCACTTCATTCATTTCATTCATGTGTTTGATTATACAGTACAATTCCTGTCTTTTTTTAAGAGAGTAATTTATTTGCTCTTTAAAATCCTGTATCAGATTTATAAAACTATACTTACAGTCATCCTTTTGTGCTTCACCTGGGATAAAATATAGATGAGTTGGTTTAGCTTAATGGCTGAACTTTGATGGTACAATATTGCCATGGCTTCTTCTGAATGTATTCTTTTGCTGTCCTTTAGTTCTCTCGTTGTCCCTGGTGTGGGCTGGATGATCCTGATGCAAATGAGACTTTTGTGTTGGCTATGTCCAGGCTGCCCCACCTGGCTAAGTATTGGAGAGGGATGGTTTCAAGCTTGTTGCTTCTAGAACCCCCTGTAGCCCTACTTAGAGAAGCAGGATGCTCCTGAGGTCCCACAGTCCACAGCCATAAACAGTTTATATTTTTTAAAAAAGGTATGCATGCTGTCAGATGCATTTTAGCTTGATGTTCTTTTTCTTGTTCCTCAATTTTTCTTTTCTTCCTCTCTCCCCTTCCTTGTCTTCTTTTTGTTTTACTCCCCCTCCTTTTTTTTAACCATACCCTTGTGCTTGGAGCAAAACATTTTCTTCTCTCCATTTCTCCACCAATTATTGAAATTTCTCATTGATGAATATTGTATCTTATCATAGAATGATTACTGCATTGAACACTTCCTTTATTTTATTTCAATTATGTATTCTTGCCTCAATCTCTCTTGAATGTCATCGAATTTCTTTTCAAATAGCCCTCTAAGCATGAGCTTCCTTCCTTTTGGGATTTACATTAATTTTTCTAAGACACTGCTCAGAGAAGACTTCTGTGGCAAGGGAATTACAAAGTAATAATAGTGTGGCTACTTTGAGTTGTGTCAAGAAAGAGTTGTTAAAAATTCAGAACAGTGGGAAAAAAGGAAAGAATAAAGATATATTGTAACTCTCATTGCAATAAACAAAAGCAGTGAGGGTAGTTTAGAAGATTTCTTGGTAAAAATTAAAACAGTCTTCAGCATTTTTAGAAAGTTTCTGCAAGAGAAGTGCAGAGCTGCTTTAAATTTGATCCACTTCATCTCTGACTTTTCTTTTATTCTTTCATAGATTACATTTCTAGCAGTTTCCCCTCCTTCCCACAGAGTCTTCCAAGACCTCCCAGGGATAAGACGCTCTGTGATTGTTGGTTCAGACTTAGTGAGTCCCTGTGAGTTAAGGTTTGTTGACTCTACTGGTTTTCTTGTGATCACTTTGACACCTTGGACTCCAATAATTATTCATCCCCCCTCTTTTGCAGGATTCTCAGACAAGATAGTTTTTTCTTTTTCTCTTTTTTATTGGAAATTTTATTTATTTACATTTCAAATGTTATTCTGTTGTAGCCTGAGCTACCCCATGTTGGGCGCCAAAAATGTTGAGTACAGCTCTGCCACACTCTGGGTGCCAAAAATGTTGAGAGCCGCACTACTCCACCTTTGGGGGCCAAAATGTCGAGGACTGCTCTATCAGTGTTTGAACTTGCACTGCCAAAAGCCTTGGGGGCTAAGTTGTTAGAGCCCACACTGCCCCAAGCTGCTCCAGTTTGCAGGTTGGGGTTTAGCAAGAGAAAGTGTGAGGATGGAAGAGAAGAATGGAGACCAGAGTGTGATTCAATCCCGTTTATTCTTCAGTCTCTCTTCTTCTCTCTTTCCAAGTCCCTTGTTCCTAGTCCCTAGTTCCTAGCACCAAGTCTCTAGTCCTAATCCCAGTTCCAGTTGTAATAAGTCTCAAGTCCTAATTCCTAGTTCCAGCTGTAATGTCTCAAGTCCTTATTCTGTTCTCTGTTTCCTTCCAAATTCTCTTCCAAGTGTTTGTTTTGAGTACAAGTGTCTACTACTAATTCTAAGTTCTTCCTCCAAGTGCCAAGTGCCTAACACCTAATACTTTCTTTTGTCTGCCTCTCACCTTTTATATGTCTTACTTCTAAGCCATACCTCTAAGTCACTCCCTTAAGTCATGCCCTTAGGTCTTATCTCTAAATCACACCTTTAAGTCTCACACACCCAAGGAAAAATCCTGGGTATCTAAAACAAGATGTTATCATAGTGTGCTATTGTAATTAGAGTAATCAAGTCTTTTGTCAGGGTATATGACTCAAGATGGCTGCAAGGATCATAGACACCTTCTGTTGGCTTCCCACATTATTTTCTTTCCCAGTTTCCCATCTGGAAATCCCCTATCCCATTCTGCCTCCCCCTGCTTCTATGAAGGTTTTCTTCACCCACCAACTCACTCTTGCCTCCCCACCTTGGCATTCCCTTACAGTGGGGCATCAAGCCTTCAAAGCACCAAAGGCCTCTCTGCCCAATGATGTTTGACTAGCCCATCCTCTGCTACATATGTGGCTGGAGCCATGAGTCCCTCCATGTACTCTTTTGTTGGTGTTTAGTCCCTGGGAGCTCTGAGGAGTATGGTTGGTTGATATTATTGTTCTTCCTATGGGGTTTCCAACTCCTTCAACTCCTTCAGTCCTTTCTCTAACTTTTCCTTTGGGGTCACAGTGATAGTCCAATGGTTGGCTGTGAGCATCCACCTCTGTATTTGCCAGGCTCCATGAGACAGTGATTTCAGGCTCCTGTCAGCAAGCACTTCTTGGCATCAGCAATAGTGTCTGGGATTGGTGAACATATTTGGCATGAATGCCCAGGTAAGTTAGTCTCTGGATGACCTTTCCTTCAGTCTGTGCACATGGCCACAGGGGAAAATTTCTGAACAGGACACCAATGGCTTATTCTCTAAGATCAAAAATAGACAATTGGGACCTCACAAAATTGCAAATATTCTATAACACAAAGAATACTGTCAATAGGTCAAAAGGGCAACCAACAGATTGTGATAAAATCTTTACCAATCCTACATCCAATAGAAGGCTAATATCTATATATACAAAGACTTCAAGAAGTTAGACTCCAGAAAATCAAGTAACCCTATTAAAATGGGGTACAGAGCTAAACAAAGAATTCTCAACTGAGGAATATTGAATTGCCAAGAAACACTTAAAAAAACTCCAACATCTTAGTCATCAGAGAAATGCAAATCAAAATAACTCTGAGGTTGTACCTCACACCAGTCAGAATAGCTAAGATCAAACACTCAGGTGACAGCTGATGCTGGCGAGAATGTGGAGAAAAAGGAACACTCTTTCGTTGCTAGTGGGATTGCAAGCTGTAACAACCACTCTGGATATCAGTCTGGTGGTTCCTCAGGAAATTGCATATATTGCTATCAAAAAATCAAGCTCTACCCCTTCTGGGCATATAGCTAAAATATGGTCCAATATATAACAAGGACACATGCTCCCCTATGTTCATAGCAGCCTTATTTATAACAGCCAGAAGCTAGAAAGAACCCAGATATCCTTCAACAGAGGAATGGATACAGAAAATGTGGTACGTTTACACAATGGAATACTGCTCAGCTATTAAATCCAATGACTTCATGAAATTCTTAGGCAAATTGATGGAACTAGAAAATATCCTGAGTGAGGTAACCCAGTCACAAAAGAACATGCATGGTATGCAGTCACTGATAAGTGGATATTAGCCTAGAATCTTGGAATAACAAAGATACAATTCATAGAGCATATGAAGCTTAAGAAGAAGAAAGACCACAATGTGGATGCTTTGGTCCTTCTTAGCAGGGGAAACAACTCACCAGAAGAAATATAGAGGCAGAGTTTGTAGCAGGGACTGTGTTTAGATATTTTATGCTGAAATCTTCTACAGTCCAGTAGAATCTTCACACTCATTATGCACATGAAAGGCTATGCATGATAGAAGGATGTTACTGGGTGGCTAGTTGTTACTTACTGATGGACACAAGGGTCAATTCTATTATTATTTATATGTTCTTGTATCATTAAATCTTTATGAAATAAAATTTCTTATAGAACTATCAATATTTAAACAAATCCCTAACCTCCTAATATCTTAAAAGGATTACATTCTCTTGAATGTAAAATTTTAGTCTGTTTGACCTGGTTAGAAGTTTTATATCATATTATGATTATGAACAATATATATTAATTCTGTAAGGGAATATAATGGAATGGAAGTCTAATAATATAAAATAGAACCAACAAATTTATGATACTAAGAAAACCACTGTGTTGTGAAAAAATACTGCTTTTTCTATTTAAAAAAGCAAAGTGTCTCTGGAGAATATTTAATCCTGTGAGATATTTACTTTTGTATTTAAAATTTGTTTGAATGATTTATGGTAGCTACCAGTCTTTTGTTGGAAGTTTAGATTTGATTATTTTTGCAGTATTCTTAAATCATATTTAAACATATGGCATGCTTACAACTATAACTTGGATGAACTTATGGAGGATCTTTCAGGCCACTAAAGGAAGCAGAGCACAGGACATTGTTTATGCTATTTTTTTCTTCTACTTCATTTTTCCTTTGGAACATAGTAATTGCCAAAACCTGTGTATTCATTTGCCAAGTCACAGTGACTTCACATATGGAACTACATAGAGGACTGTGAAATTCTCTCTTTTTATCCATGTCCAAAGTAGGACCATTATTTTCATTTATTTACTCAAGATCACTGAGTTTTTATACTACCTGCTTTGAACACAATCTCTTGGGGGCTTTCTGGTTAGTTAAAAATGTTATAAACATCAGAGATCTTCAAATTATCTAGTATTACAATAGAATAAATTTGACTTCACTGAAGAAGCTTCCTGATTAATGAGTAGAAAGGTTAGATGCTCTAATTAGTTATCTACAGAATTGTTGATAACAGACACCAATGATTCTGCACACTCTACTGAATATTTTCAGGACTATCTGATTGCCTTCTTCCATTCCTCCTTTTCTTCCTCTCCTCCCTCCTTCCCTCTTCATTACTTTTAACCTCAGGCCCCCATTTCCTCCCCCTTTCCACCTTTTTTCTCCCACCCTCTCTTTATTTTACTTTCCTCTTTTTTTTTCTTTCAAGTGTTGATTTTACAAAATAGAAAGTTTTATGGTAACATTTTCATACTCTTAGGCTCGCTTAAAAATAGTACTTGGAAGTTTCTCTCTTACAAGAACTTATTATTTATAATGATTTCAAAGCATCATTATAACTGTTGCTACAAAAGAAAGACAATAAGAACTATTTTTATTAGTAAGTATTATCATTGTAGGCAATGGAGTGGTACCTGTATTTTAAGACAAGTTCTATGTCAATCTTGTTTAAATTTATTTAGAATCCCCTTTTTAACTTGAAAATGAAACTGACAGCAATATAGTTCTTAAGTTTAGTAAACAGAAATTGGCATTGCATTTGGTGGAAATCATGAATATTTATAAAATGCCTTCATAACAAATGATCAGACTACCCACAGGATCCATATTAAAATTCCTTATATCATGAAGGGAGAAACTAGAATAAGCAAAGAATATTGATAGGGAAATGTAACTTTAACAATAACCTACAAATATATTCTTACATTTTGCCTTCCTTTTTAAATGTCCAATTTTCTGAGAAACCACCAGACTAATTTCCAATGTAGTTGCACCATCTTGCAATTCCACCAGCAATGGAGGAGTGTTCCTCTTTCTCCACATCCTCACCAGCATCTACTATCACCTGAGTTTCTTATCTTAGCCATTCTGACTGGTGTGAGGTGGAATCTCAGGGTTGCTTTGATTTGTATTTCCCTGCTGAATAAGGATGCAAAAGAACATACATGGTATTCACTCACTGATTATTGGATATTAGCCCAGAAGCTTGAAATACCCAAGATTCAACACACAGACAAAATGAAGCTCATGAAGAAGGAAGACCAAGTGTGGTTGCTTTGGTCCTTCTTAGAAGGAGTAACAAAATACTCAAGGAAGCACATATGGAGACAAAATGTGGGACAGAAACTGAAGGAGGGGCTGTCTGGAGACCATTCAACCTGGGTATCCATCCTGTGTACAGTCACCAAAGGTAGACACTGATTTGGATAGCAGGAAGTGCATGCTGACAGGAGCTTGATATAGCTGTGTCCTTAGAAGTCTGCCAGTGTCTAACATATTCAGAGGCAGGTGCTCACAGCTAACCATTGAACTGATTAAGGGGTTGCCAATGGAGGAGTTAGAGTGAAGACTGAAGGAGCTGAAAGGATTTGTGGTCCCATGAGGAGAGCAACAAAACCAACCAACCAGAGCTCCCAGGGTCTAAACCACCAGCCTGGGAGCACATAGGGAGGGACTCATGGCTCCAGCTCTATATGTTGGGGAGGAGGGCCCTGTAGGGCATAGTTAGGAGAGGAGATCCTTGGTCTCATTAAGGCTGGATGCCAAGTGTGGATGAATTCGAAAGTGGTGAGGTGGGAGTGGGGTGTATGTGGGAACACATCTTCATAGAAGCAGGAGGAGGGGAGGGTTGGATATGGGTTTCCTGCGCAAGGGTGGGGGATGGGGTAAGGGGATAACATCTGAAATGTAAATAAAATATCCAGTAAAAAAAAAAAAAGAAAAATGCTTGGGCAGCTAGTGTGATATTTTAGAAGAAAATATCTGAAAATAGTTTGAAATCCAAGACAGTCAGTACACACATGGCTTCATATGGTTATTACATTCTCACATTTGCCAAAAGCCTACTGACTCTCAACTGGAACTCACGAAACTGTTAGTATAACCAAAGACAAAATTAGTCAATGCTAACATAATGGATGTAGTCAAACAGTGTATGAATAATTATACCCTGTTGTGGCCCGAGCTTCCCCACACTTGGGGGCCAGAAATGTTGAGGACTGCTCTACCCCACATTTGGGGTCCAATATGTCTCGGACTGTTCTGTCAACATTGGGACCAGCACTGCCAAAAGCAGCTCTGGTCCGAGGGTCTGGGTTTAGCAAGAGAGAGAGTGAGGATGGATGTGAAGAATGGAGACCAGACAGAGTGTGATACAATCCCGTTTATTCTTCAGTCTCTCTTCCTACTCTAAGTCCCAAGTCTTGAGTTCCTAGTCCCTAGTTTTTAGTCCCTAGTGCCTCCAGTTTCAAGTTTCCAGTTCCAAGTTCTCTTCCAAGTGCCTGCTACCTAATGCCTAAAAACTAACTCCAAGTTGTACTGCCTAACCTAATTTCTAGTTCCAAGTTGTACTCTCTGAAGTGTCTGATTCTGTTTCTTCTGTCTGCCTCTCGCCTTTTATATGTCTCACTTCTAAGCCACGCCTCTAAGTCATGCCTTTAATCATACCCTTAGGTCTTTTCTCTAAATTCAATCTCTAAGTCACGCCCTTAAGTCACACACCTTTAAGTCTCACACACCCAAGGGAAAATCCTGGGTATCTAAAGCAAGATGTTATCAGAGTGTGCTCAGCTGTTGCAGGCTAATTGTAATCAAGTATCTTATCAGGGTATATGGCTCAAGATGGCTGCAAGAATGATAGCTGCCTTCTCTTGGCTCCCCACAAGGAACTCCACAGGAAGGCCAACAAAGTCAACTCACTTGAACCCTTACATAAACACACACAATATCACAAACAAACAGAAAGACAGGATGGAGCCTGCTCTCCTCACACTTTTCTGCACAGTGAAAACTGTAAACCCAATTTGTTCTTTTGATGACCCAATCATGAGACCTTGAATCCCAGGGACTCTCAAGGGATGGTCTATGTGTGGGTGGCAGTATACCTGTCCTCTAAGCCTAAGGAGATATAATGTCTTGGAACATTAGCCCAGTTTTTTTCTGATTTCTATAAGCAAATTTCTGTCCCTGTCTTTGTCTGTCTGTGAGTGTGTGTTTTTGTGTTTGTCTCCTCCTTTTTACCACAAACATATACATAGCTGTGCTCCACAGGCATACACACACACACACACACACACACACACACACACTCACTCAAACAAACAAAAAATTTAGTTTGGTATCAATTTGTTGAGTTTTTTTGTTGTTGTTGTTGTTTCATGTTTAATCCCTTTTAGATTCACTAGGTTAAGTCTTAACATTTTGTTGGCACTGGTTGCAAGTCTACCTGCCACACTTCAACACACATATTTACAGACCTACTTCTCTATGATTCACTGTATCTATTTGTCTATATATTGACCTACATTTTACTCATAGAACTGTCTGTAGACAGTTCATCTGTTTGTCCAACTGCAAAGCAAGTATCTGTGTTTATGTGTATCCATCATTCTAAAGATATGTGTACATAAACTCACAAAATAGATGTTAAGATAGGTAGTTGTGTTTATTTTTGATCCTGTTTTACAACTTGACATGGGACAAAAGTTAAGGTGTAAAAAATCCTGTAAAGAAGCCCAGTGAAAATTCCAGAAGAGTCTGCTGTGAAGTGTGTGCAGAGCCTGAGAGCCAGGGGTTACCTTGTGCCAGTTCCTCGCGGGGAGAGTGGGTATGTCCAGTCCATCCAAGTCCAGGACTTGCAGGCATTCTGATTCTGGAGAGCATTTGAGGTTCACTTTTTAGAGACCCTTTTGCTGTAGTCCCTGAGAGCCTTGGCCATAAGCGGAGCAGTTCTCTTAGCCTGGGTCTTTTTTGTGCTTCTTTCTCCAGAGGTCAGGTAGGAAGCCGTCTGGGCTGGGGGACTGGCAGGAGTCTCAGGAAGACTGTGTGAATTTTGGGTAGAGGCAACCCCTCTGGGTCCAGGCTCTCCTTGTTGTCCAGGGCTCTTGTGTTGATTGTAGAAGGAGATCATCATTGTTTGTCTGGCTTGAGACCTCTTGAGTGCTTTTGATGTGGGTTCTGGGTCTTTGCAGTCTCTCCTCTTGGGACTCCTGAAGCTGCAGGCATGTGTGGGACTCGGGTGGCTATAGGTTTGCATGCAGGTTTGGTTCTCTGGCCAGGACTTCTCTTCTGGCTGCACAGGCCCAACAATATCCTTACCAGCTTGGCAGTGGGCAACATCCCAGGTTCCAGGGGGCTCCTCAGCATGGAGCCCTAGGTGGGGTTTCTGCTGGAGACCGGCTGCAGGCCTCCTCCGACCTGAATAGACTCGGGTCTTGTGATTCTTCCTCAGCGCCCACTCCCAACCTGGGGCTTCTTGATTCTGCTGAGGGGCAGATGACTCCCAGACAACATCCCCTGGGAAGCAGGCTTGACCATTGGGGTGAGATTCTGGAATGGAGCAGTCAGTGATGGGACTCAGATCCTTGGAGCTTGGACACTCACATGAAGGTACCTTTGCAGGAAGCCTCTGCACCTCAGCTTGAAAGGGAAGTTCCCTCTTCCTCTTGCAGGGTGGAGGGACCTAAGAGGAAGGAGAGCATCAATCAACATTGAGGCAAACCCACAATGAACCAGCCCCAGGGTGTTTCTTCAGCTCCCAGTGGCCTGTTGGCTGGATCTTTCTGTCCCCCAAAACACAAGCCACTTGTGTTCCCCTGTCCCAGCCCCTGGCTTTCTGGAGATGGGCTTGGCTCCTTCATGCTGCCAAGGCTCCTTCAGGCTTACCCAGGGCATTCCTACCTGCACCACATTCTGGCCAGCTAGCTGCTGCTCCAGGTTCCATTTTACTCCAGAATCCCGGTTTGGACTGCTAGGTTCCCAAGGATCGGAAGCTATATGTGATGTTTGGCTTGGGTTCAGGCGAGAGATCTTGCCTGGGCTGCAGCTGCTGAGTCCAAAGAGGCCGTCTCTGCCAGCTCCTTGGGCTTCTTGGGATGTGGGTTCATGGGGCTTCTCTTCTGAAGAGTTGCTCTGGTGCTCCCTTGTGAAGCTCATCTCCAAGCCAAGGTCCTGCGGGCCCTGCGGGAGCCCAGGGGACCACTTGGCTACTAAGTCCTTTACAAATTGTATTAGAAGCTGCTGTTTCTTTAAGCGCTTGATTGTCTGTCTGAAGCCAATCTCTGCCAGTTTGTCACAGAGGATTGGCACAGTAGACATTTCCTTCAGTGTTTTGTAGATCTTTTTTTGGTCGGTCTCTCGGCAAAGGCAATCCAAGTGCTTCTGCAGGGCAGCTGCCTGAGAGCCCGACTCCATGTCCGCTCAAAAGGTCAGGATGGGAAACTCCCGGATCAATCTAAATGATTGGCTCAGCTCACGTCTGCCTCTAAGTCAGATGTGTAGTCTCCTGAGCAGAGGACACCTACAGATAGGCCCAAAACCTAGTGGTTCCTTCTTCTCCTGACACTGTCTTTTATAGTTGCAATGGGAAGATGGAGATTGCCACGCCTTGTCTCTAAGCCACGCCCACTGGCCAATTCTCAAGCTTTCTGATCTACCTACAAGCCATAACCTGACAGAACTGGCTCCTGACATATAGCCTACTCAAAGATGAGTCTCTGCAAGTTTCTCAGGTGACCTCTAGGGAGAGCAAAATCCCGAGAGAAACCCATAAGCCTAAAGTTCATACCCTGGATTTCTTTCCACTGCAGCATGATGAAAGAAAGAAACAAAAGTAAACCAACCAAACAAACACGAAACAGAAACAAAAGCAAACAATTGACAAAAAGAGAAAGAAAAAAGAAAGAAAGAAAAGAAGGAAGGAAGGATGAGAGAAACCAGGACGAAATCTGCTCATCTCATACTTATTTCCAGAGTTTAAAATGGCGGCATACTTCTTGGGTTATCCGGAAATCACCTTTCACTTCGATTGAATCTATCTGCCTGCCGATTTGCATCTTTGTCTTTCACTGTTTTGCTCATTATTACTGTTTCATTCCATTTCTAACTCTCCATTACAAAATACTTGTGATGTCTCAATACATACTTTATAAATTACTGGATGTACTGCTGGTTTTCTGCATGTCTTTTGTTGATCTGATCATGTGACCTTGGATCACAGGGACTCTCAAAGTGATGATCTTAGGGTGGGTGCTAATATGTCTGTGGTCTTATCCTAAGGAGAGATAATGTCTTCAAACTTTTGCCTAGTTTTGTTCTCATCTCAATTCTATTTGCTGCTTGCTGTTCTCTCTCTCTCTCTCTCTCTCTCTCTCTCTCTCTCTCTCTCTCTCTCTCTTTCTCTCTCTCTCCTTCCCTCTCTCTTTGTCTTTGTGTCTCTGTATTTATATTTGTCTCTTGTAATTTATCACACAGGAACACAGAAAGACATAAAAATAAAGAAAGATTCAAAGAAAGAGAGAGAAAGAAAGAAAATGGTATGCAATCTGATCTCTGCACACTTTTCTGCACAATTTAAAATCGTGACCCATCCATGTGACCTTGGCCCATTTAGCCCCATTAGGGCATGGACTTTTCCTAGATTTTTTGGGTACTGATGGCAAGTCTACCTGCTAGAATTCATCACACATATTTATGGACCTGATTCTCTATGACCCTATGTATCTGTTCATCAATATATTAAGCCAAATGTATCTTTGTAGAACTATTTGTAGACTGTTGGTCTAGTTGTTCATCTGTTAAGCAGTATCTATGTTTTTGTTTATCTAGCATTCTAAAATATGCAAACACATACTCACAAAATAGATTGGGAGTTTGTTATAGTTATTTATTTTTATTATGTTTTATAACTTGACATGGGATAAATATTAAGGTGTGGAAAAAATCTGTTAAGAAGCCTTTTCAATTCTTCCCCTAATTTTTCTTTAGTAGTCTCTGACATTAGTCCAATTGGTGGCTGTGAGTATATGCATCTGTTTCAGTCAGCTGCTGGTCTCTCAGAAGACAGCCATGCTAGTCTCCTGTCTGCAAGCACAACATAGCATTAATAACAACGTCACAATATTGTGCCCACCTATGGAAAGAATCCCAAGTTGGACCAGTAACTGTATGGGCTTTGGCCTTATCTTTAGTCTCTGCTCTATTTTTTCTTCCTTTTTTATTTTTTAACAGATAAAAAAAATTATGGATCAAAAAATTTGAAGGTAGGCTGGTGACTCCATTCCTCCATTGATGGCCCTGTTTCCTTCTGCCTCCCATGACTACATCATTCCCCCTTCTAGGTGGAATTGATTCATCCTCACTTGGGCCTTTCTTCTTTTTAAACTTCATACAATCTCTGGTTTGTATCATGAGTATTCTTCACATTTTGGCTAATATCCACCTCTCAGTACGTACATACTATTCATGTTCTTTTAGGTCTGAATTACCACATTCAGGATGATATCTTCTAGTTCCTTGTATTTGCCTGCAAAACTCATGATGTTCTGGTCATTAATAGCTGATTAGTATTCCATTGTGAAAGTGAACCCCATTTCCCGTATCCATTCTTCTGTTGAGGAACATCTTAGATGCTTTCTTTTCTGGCTATTATGAATAAGGCTACTATGGACATAGAAGAGGATGTGTCTTTAAGGTATGATGGAGCATCATTTGGGTATATGCCCAGGAGTGGTCTTCAGGCAGAACAATTTGCAATTTTCCTTATTTGCAATAAGGAACCACCAGATTGATTTCCAGAATGGTTGTGTCAGTTTGTACTCCCAGCAGCAATGGAGAAATGTTCCTCTTTTTTCACATCCTCCAGCATGTTCTGGGAAATAAAGATTGTTACATTAAAAAACAGGAGTATTGCTTCCGGTTGGGGCCAGAGCACTGAGCAGATCTTGGGTGGCAGCTCTGCCCCCAACCTCCAAGAACCCAGAGGAAGCAGGGATCCCAGGCGCTCTAACTCAGGCAGTATCTTAGGTAAGCAGACAGCAGGGTCCGCCCTAAACAGAGAGTAACTGGGAACAAAAAGGACCCAGGAAGTCACTCCCGGCCCGGAACACTGGTTCCTTCTGGTCTGGGCCAGAGCACTGAGCAGATCTTGGGTGGCAGCTCTGTCCCCAACCTCCAAGAACCCAGAGGAAGCAGGGATCCCAGGCGCTCTAACTTGGACAGTGTCTTAGAAACTAGTTCTCAGATCTGAGGCCTGGATCAGACCTCTGCCAGGTCTGCTGTTGTGTGGACCCTGGATTCCACCTGGGACATACTGGAAGGTCCACTCAATCCAGAGCCACAGAGGAACAAATGAACTCAGAGCTTCAGACAACATATCCTGAGATATTCTAGAGGAGACACTGCTCCCAGAACAGCAGACACTTAGTTGGACTACTACCTTGGAAGCACCATATCCTGAGGCATCCTAGAGGTACCACTGTAATCAGTGAAGCTGGGAAAGATCACAGAGACATCTGGACCCCTAGGAGATCAGACACAAGCTAGATAACTAGAAGGACAGGCTTCAGTCAGAGACAGCAAGTACAGGCAGCACTAGAGTTAACCAGATGGCAAAAGGCAAGAGCAAGAACGTAAGCAGCAGAAACCAAAGATACATGGCATCATCAGAACCCAGCTCCCCCATCAGAGCAAGCCCTGAATACCCCATCACACCAGAAAAGCAGGAATCAGAATTAAAATCACTTCTCATAATGATGATAGAGGGCTTTAAGAAAGACATAAATAACACTCTCAAAGAACTTAAGGAGAGCACTGGTAGACAGATAGAAACCCTTAAAGAGGAAACACAAAAATCCCTTAAGGAATTTCAAGAAAATGCAACCAAACGGGAAAAGGAATTAAACAGAACCATGCAGGATCTAAAAATGGAAGTAGAAACAATAAAGAAATCACAAAGGGACAATATCCTGGAGATAGAAAACCTAAAAAAAAGATCAGGAGTCATAGACACAAGTATCACCAACAGAATACAAGAGATGGAAGAGAGAATCTCATGGAATATCATGAAATGGATACCATGGAAAACATTGACACAACTGTCAAAGAAAATGCAAAATACAAAAAGCTACTAACCCAAAATATACAAGAAATCCAAGACACAATGAGAAGGCCAAACCTAAGGATGATAGGTATAGATGAGGGGGAAGACTCCCAACTTAAAGGGCCAGTAAATATCCTCAACAAAATTATAGAAGAAAACTCCCCTAACCTAAAGAAAGAGATGTCCATAAATATACAAGAAGCTTACAGAACTCCAAATAGTTTAGAGCAGAAAAGAAATACTTCCCGCCACATAATAGTCAAAACATCAAATGTACAAAACAAAGAAAAAATACTAAAAGCAGTAAGGGAAAAAGGCAAAGTAACATATAAAGGCAGACCTATAAGAATTACACCAGACTTCTCACCAGAGACCAAAAAAGCCAGAAGATCCTAGACAGATATCATACAGACCCTAAGAGAACACAAATGCCAGCCCAGACTACTATACCCAGCAAAACTCTCAATCATTATTGATGGAGAAACCAAAATATTCCATGACAAATCCAAATTTACACAGTATCTCAACACAAATCCAGCACTTCAAGAATAATTGGTGAAAAACTCCAACACAAGGAGGGAAACTACAACCTAGAAAAAGCAAGAAAGTAATCTTCCAAAAACCCCAAAAGAAGATAGTTACACAAACATATCTCCACGGATGTTAGCCCAAAAGCTTGGATTAGCAAAGACTCAACCCACAGACCACATGAAGCTCATGAAGAAGGAAGACCAAGAGGGGATGCCTCAGTTCTACTTAGAACGAGAAACAAAAATGCTCAAGGGAGCAAATAGGGAAACAAAACATGGAACAGAAACTGAAGGAGGGGCCATCAGGAGACCATTCCACCTGGGTATTCACCCCATGTACAGCCACCTAATCTAAACACTGTTGTGGATGGCTGGAAGTGCATAATGTGAGGAACATGATATAGCTGTCTCCTTAGAGGTCAGCCAAAGACTAACACACTCAGAGGACAATGTTCACAATTAACCACTGATATGATCAGGGGTTTCTCAATGGAGAACTTAGTGAGAGGACTGAAGGAGCAGAAAGGGTTAGTGACCCCAGGTGGAAAGCAACAATAAGAAACAACCAGAGCCCCCCAGGGTCTAAACCACCAGCCTGGAAACACATAGGGAGGGACCCAAGACTCCAGAGGTATATGTAGGGGAGGATGGCCTTGTCAGACATAGATGGGAGAGGAGTTTCTTGGTCCCATAAAAAAATAAATGAACACACAGTGTGTGGGGAGGAATGTGAGGGCAGGGAGGGGATAGTGAGGTGGGGTAGGTGTGGTCACTGCCTCATAGAAGCATGAGGAGGGGGATGGGATAGGAGGTTTCTGGGTGGTGGGAGGAAGTAGGCTAAGGGGATAAAATCTGAAATGTAAATACTACAACCAATTTTAACAAGCAAAAAAAAAAAAGTCTTCAGAACCAACATCTTTAAAAAAAAAAAATGTCAGCCACCCCGGGGGTGGGAATTTTTTTTTTCTTGATACTAAAACTTGTTCTGAGAATTGTATATTGCAGAATACACAGCCTTGGTGTATCTACTCATCAAGCATACTGAGCAGACCTGCCCAAACCTCTGATGTCCTGGAATTCCATCTGGATTCAGTGAAGACACAGCATCAGAGGCTTATCAATTTACTCTTTCCCCCACCCCTCTTCTAAAATCTCAACGCCCTTAATCAGCTTGAAGAAGTTAAAGAAGAGTCAGTGCCCCTATTCCCTGAGCTTGGGGACTAATGTGATTAATAATGGTGTGTCTTTCTAGGGAAAAGTAGTGGTTTTGTTGGAAGAGGGGGGATTAGCTAGGACTTATTGCATAGCCATAACCTATTGGTAGAAATCTGTATAATTATTATCAAGATGAAATCATAATTTCTTAAATGGTACAAAATTTACTTTGATCTCAAATTTAAGGTTTGCATTGGTATGAGCCTCTTATTAATATAAAAATGAGATGAATATTGATACGCTCATGGGCATTGTGCCTGTATAACACATTTAGGAATACAAGGCTTAGGACCCAGTCCTTCTTTAACTTTTTTAACTGATTTGGGATGGTTAACCTATGTGTTAAGGGACTATAGCAAATTCATGGTTTTGAGTTTATTGTTAGGGTGTTTTCCATATTTTATTTAGAAATAGCTGAGAGGAGTGAACAGACAACAGTCCAGGTTACCTTACATGGATAGTTGGTTTTCAAAACATCAGAAGTCCATAGAACTGATGCTACAAATATTTATATATTAATTTTCATTTTGATTAGAGACCCGTCTGCTCCTGACAGCTTCCTGTCGTGGATTCTAAGAAGAAATTGAGCATCCTTGGAGTTACTCCAGTTGTGTGGTGACAGCCACTAGGCAAGAATTGCCTCTCTCCATCTACAGACAAATTACTGTCCAGAAAAGGACACACATGCAGAATAGTCGACTGATTATATCTGCCTAGACAGAGTAATCAGCCCTTAATAATCCTGCATCACTAAGGTCTGTCAGATGATTCTGGGCCAGAAGGCTGAAGATTTAATGCTTCAACGTTCGGTAGTATATGGGCTTTTCAGGTGTTCAGAGGTCTCTATAAATTGGCTAAGTTTTAGAAGCTATGCTTTGTGCTTCCCACAATTATAGTTAACTCAGCCATTCTGGATTTCTGACGGGGTTGAAAACTTATAGCTATTTACCTTAAGAGAAAAGATTTGAGTGGATGGTTGTCAGCTGACATTCATCCTAAAGCCAGGTTCAGAACTAAATGTTTTAGTTAGGATAGATGACAGAGGTGCTGGTTCGTCAACAAAAGGATGGACGGGGTATTAGGACTATCTTATACCTCACTGGTACAAATTGGCATAATTATCCTCTAATTGTATTTTGAGAGAAAAGTTTCATTTTAACAGGAAGGGTGATGTGTAGGAGGTGCTAAGGTAGGAGGAGTACTGAGAGGAAGAAAAGGAGTAAGAAGAGGAGAAGAAGAAGGAGAGGAGAAGCTAGGTGATGAAAGAGAGAAAGAGGGGGGAGACAGGGAGGCAGATATTCATGTATCTCCACCAGTCAAAGATAGTTGTTATATCTAGGTTGGTCAGTGGGTTACACCTCTTATTGAACAATTCCAAACTTATAAAGCTTATGATTAACATTATTTTTAAAAAATGTATAAATGCAAAAAGGAAAAGGGGGCATGGGATAGGGGCTTTCTAAGGGGGGAAATATGGAAAGGGGATGGCATCTGAAGTGTAAATAAAATATCTAATGAAAAACAAACAAACAAAAAAAACAAAAAAAACCAGGAGTATTTTAACCATGTTATTTTTAGGAATTTGCATAAATATTCATTTTTCTTTCTATCTACTATTTATCTATACTTTTCTAAAACAATATAATATTTATCATCTAGAATGGCAACAATACTGGAAAGCAGAAATTTTTGTCTGCCATTAATATAGAGGAACATAAAAATAATTCTCTAGGTACTACTTCTTCAGTTTTTGAGTACCACTAACTTTTATTGTAGCTGTGATCCTAGCTAGTTCCTGAGTACTCAATTGTAATCACTATAGAGAGGGGTTGTTTATGTCAGTACCTTGAGAGGAAGGAGAATTCATTTGAGATCTCTGTCCAAGAGCAAATTGAATTCCAAATCTGCTGTGAATGTTTCTAGTTTATCCATTTCCAAATTCAAACTTTTAATCTTATTAACTACAGTGATTAATTATACTCTCTATGCCCAAGAATTTCTGAAAGCATTTTATTTGCTTTTTTTGCTTTACAATTTTCACTTGAGAACTATGCTGTTGTTTCTTTTTCATAAATTTCTTAAGCCTGAAATATGAATAAATTGTAATATTTGTCAATTGTTTAAAGTTAAAATAGATTGTGTTTACTTATTGAATAATTTAAACAATAATTTAAACAAAAGTCATTTGAAAATATTTTGGCAGTTAGTATAGTGCTTTGTTATAACCAAAGATCTATTGATATGTCAAATGTATTAGAATGAATACTCTGCTGTTTCTTATTTTTCTCTCACAGATGGTATATTAGGAGCTGGAGACTTTCATATCAACTATAGATTCAGAATCTTTTTTTTTTTTTTTTTAGATATAAAGGCTTTTTATTAAGACAGTTAGGGCAATATACTGGAAGCTCAGAGCTGACTCACTTTAACCAGAGAAAAATTCCAGCATTTCCACTAAAACCAGAAACAAGACAAAGCTGTCCAGTTTTCTCAATCCTGATCCACAAAGTACCTCAAGTCCTAGGTGGAACAATAGGACAAGAAGAGATAAAGGGGATACAAACAAGAAAAGATAAATCAATGTATCTTACTTTACAGATACAAATGAAATTTTTAAATTTTATTTACTTTTATTTGGTATTATATTTATATTTCAGATTTTATCTCCTTACCCCATTCTCCCCACCACCCAGGAACCCCCATCCCATCACTCCTACTCCTGCTTCTATAAGGATGTACCCCCACCTACCCCCTCACTCCCACCTCCCCATCCTTGAATTCCCCCCCCCCACTCGATGTTCAATCATCATGGGACCAAGAATCAATTTAATTACATATTTTTCCTCTCTCCAAATAATTTGGAAGAATTAGTAGTTATCACCTGGCTATTTTTAAAAAGAAAAACATTACCTATTTCCTGTTATGATTGGGAAAGGTCTGAAGTATTAACATATGTGCAGTGAGACACAGGAGTGTGCATGTTATTTTTCTCTTTTTTTACTTCTTTTACTCAGATTGAAAATAGATTTTTTTTTTTTTTTTTTGGTTTTTCGAGACAGGGTTTCTCTGTTTAGTCCTGGCTGTCCTGGAACTCACTCTGTAGACCAGGCTGGCCTTGAACTCAGAAATCCGCCTGTCTCTGCCTCCCAAGTGCTGGGATTAAAGGCGTGCGCCACCACCGCCCGGCCACGAAAATAGATTTTTTTGTCATAAAATATGTCCTGATTATGTTTTTTTCTCTCCACTTCTCTCAGGGCTTCCCCACCTAACCTCTTATCTGGATCCAACCCTTTCTCCCTTTCATTAGGAATCAAACAGGGGATGATAAAATAAAATAATATAAAAGAGAAAAAAACCTAATAAAACAAAGAGAAGGAAGGGAGCCCAAAAAAGGCACAAGAAAGAGAGACCTCCATGTTCACACACTCAGCATCTCTGTAAAATCATTAACTTACAAGACATGATGTATATGCCAAAGACATGTAGATTTAAAAGAGAAAAATATGAGGAAAGAGAGGTAAACATCTGTACTGGTTTCTATGGTCTCAGTGTCTGATGTGTTCCAAATTATGCTGCTTGTTTATGGGCCTGAGATGTTGGGATGACATTGCATGGGGGATGAAGGCTTGAGGAGAAATCCTAAGTGATCCATTGGAGATGGAGTTCAGAACAGAAGTGAAGATCACAGCTGATGTTCCGTTGCAGAGCTGGTGATGAGACTGAGGGATTAGTATTGGAGGAATGCAGGGAGAGATGAAGCTCTGGAATTAGCCTACCTGCTTCCCTGAGCAGAGTAGCCTGAGGATTCCTAGGGAATGTCTTCTGAAAATTGAGGCTAGGATAAAAGAAAGATTTGGGGCAGAGAAGTTTGGATAGGAAAAACCCATGTGATGAAGGCAGTGGGCGAAGGGAGTCTGCACCAGGTGGTCTGCTGGAGAGCTGATTTAAGAGAGATTGGATTTGGAGGATGGGAGAAAGAGGCAAAGATCGGTAGTTAGACTCTTATTTCCCAGGCTGGAATCCCATATTGTAGTAAGTATAAGTATTTTGCAAGACCAACTCTGGGGTCTAAATGTGCACAGTAAATGCCACATGGTACATATGCTCCTCTATTTCAGCTCACAAAAAAGCAGATAATTTTTAAATTGCCTATTTTTTGAACAGTTGCCAAATGTTTCTCTATATAAAATGATTTAAATTCTTTTTGCTAAACTCATGAGAACACACATGATCTAGCGTTCATTGTATTTTATTCTTTCACTTGTTTTGGAGAGAAACAAGAATATTCTTTTACCTATCATTATAAAAAGTGAACATTTGCTTAATTTTTTATATATTTAAATTTTAAGATTTTTCTTTTATTTTGTGAGACGTTCCCAGGCTTATATAATTTCCCTCTTCCATTTTCCTCTCTTCAAAACCTCCTCTAATATACCACTCATTTCTCTTTTTCAAATTTATGGTTTGCTAGCTAATCTTGGTAGTCAACTTGAGGATATCTTAAATTAACTAAGAACCCAAACAGCTGGTCATACTGCTGAGTGAATTTTAGTTAATTGGTCTTTTCACTTGGGAAGACTTATCTTAAATTCAGATCATTTGAGACCCCAAGCACACCTCGGTCACACCCTCTTGTGGTGTGGGGAACCGGCAGTAAACGGCTATCATCCTTGCAGCCATCATGAGCCATATACAGTGACAAGAGACTTGATTACAAAAGCTGAGCATACTCTGATAACATCTTGTTTTAGATACCTAGGATCTTCCCTTGGGTGTGTGAGACTTAAAGGTGTGTGACTTAAGGGTGTGACTTAGAGATCAGATTTAGAGACAAGACCTAAGGGCATGACTTAAAGGTGTGGCTTAGAAGTGAGACATATAAAAGGCGAGAGGCAGACAGAAGAAGTAATTATTAAGTATTAGACACTTGGAGTAGGCACTTGAGACTTGAGGCAGGTAACTTGGAACTGGGAAAGAGACTAGCAACTAGGAACTAGAAACTTGAGACTTTGTACTAGGAACTAGGAACTTGGAGAGAAGAAGAGAGACTGAAGAATAAACGGGGCTGAATCACACTCTGTCTGGTCTCCATTCTTTGAGTCCATCCTCACTCTCTGTCTTGCTGAACCCTGACCCTCCTACTGGAGCAGCATGGGGCAGTGTGGGCTCTAACTAGCCCCCAAGGCTTTTGGCAGTGGGGGTTCCAACATTGACAGAGCAGTCCTTGACATTTTGGCCCCCAAATGTGGGGCAGAGTGGTTCTCAACATTTTTGGTACCTAACACGGGGTAGCTCAGGCTGCAACATTGTGGTATGGAGGAAAGAAGCTTATGCCTCTTGCTTGCTGGCCTTGACTCTAAATGACAACTTTATGCATTTTGTTGAGTCATTTATTTGACTGAAATTATAGCCTACTTCTTTGGGATTCTGACAAATGATGAAGACATGCTAATACATCCAGCCTCATGTACTGAACAACTATTGAGCTCTTTTTTTTTTTCTCTGTGAAGATAACCATTGTTAGACATGTTAGATCTCAGCCTATAAGCCACTGTAAGAATTCATTACATATATATTATAAAATAGTTTTCATACATATAAAATATGTATCTTAATCAATTCTGTGCCTCTAGAGGACAATTAACCAACATGGATTCCTTTTTTTTTTTTTCAACAATTTTGTGTGTTTGTGAGTTTGTGTGTATCTGTTTGTGTCTCTGTGTAATACCCAGGGATTTCTGCCTTCTCAGAGAAGAGGAGAGATAATGGGGTGAGGATGTGTGTGAGGGGAAACTGGAAAGAGGGAGAGGTCTATATTGAAATATAAAAAGAATAAATAAGTGACAAAAATTTTTAGGAAAGAAATAAAAATTATATGTGATATTGGGGAGCAAAGAAAGGTTTCTAGTCACTTTATCATTCTGTATGAGTGACAGACATTTTGGCTCACCAGCATTCTATTCATTAGCAACAGGTTAAAATGGTTAAATTACTGGATACACATGGGTGTACCTGATGTCTTGTCTTGCCCTCAATCCATTCACTAATGATGAATGCCAACGTTCAATGAATAACTGGGGCCATGCAGTTTCAATGAATTCCACAGCTTGGCAGGAGCCATTTTTTTTTCTAAGTGTTTCACTTACTTAAAAAAAAATCATGGACATTATCTATTTTTTCATGTTTATTAACCTTGTAAATGAGGGTTATTTTGCAGTGATTGAATGTTACCTAATTATGCTGTATGGATTTCAAGCACCGGTAAATTATCAAATATTGACTCTAAAATGATGTGGTTTACTTGGCTTGTTAATTACAGGGTTTTTAGAAAGATATTCTTTTGAATACATGAAATCTTCAATCTTCCCGTTGTGACCAGAACATACTTTACAGGCACAGTTATTATATATGTGCATAGCAGACTATATATATATATATATATATATATATATATATATATACATGTAGGCTAATATTTTCTGTTCATATTCCAAGTAAACATCAAAATACTGAGAAAAAACTGTCAAATCAATCACGTATGATTGATTATTTTAAACGTCATATATTTTTGTTCCTTTGCAATCCTGAGTCATCAAGGGAAGTGTAAAAGACCCATCAGTCTCCAGTGGATACCTCCAAACTTATGATCGTACACCCCATAAGCATAGCAGTTCACAGTGCAAAAGGAGAGAGAGGGCAGGGAAAAAGGAGCAAGGGAAGGAAGGAGGAAGAGAGAGAGGGAGGGAGGGAGGGAGGGAGGGAGGTAGAGAGGGAGGGAGGTAGAGAGAGGCAGGCAGGGAGGGAAGCAAGGAGGTCATGGGTGAGAATAGTCAATATAAGGACAAATTCTATTGAAATGCACAGCTAAATAATAAGAAAATATCTGAACGAGTTCTGGGTGCTATTCTTTCTCATGTTTAAAAAATTCCAGTCCCCCTAGGGTCACCATCCCCATGAAATAACAAAACAATCCTCAAAAGTGTTTTCTTCTATTTTTCCCATGTTGGGCATTTTTGTTTAATCTTACAAAACTAACAAGTAAACAAAAGAAAACAAGTTTAATTAATAAAAATAAAATTTAAGGCTTTTCCATAGAATTATCAGACACTGACATCTAGTGGAAGCAAAAATTCATGGCTATAAATGAGTTTTAGTAAGCCTGTAGCCTAAGTGTAAGCTAACTCCAGATGCAAATATAGAAAGGAACATGGACTTGTATATTTTATTTATATGACCTTTTACACTTCTGCATGTATCAAACTGTTGATACTTAGAAAAAACTGAAAAACTGTGGTTGAATAAACTTTGCTATGACTTGGTACACAATATGTACTGTGAACATCTGAAGAACTGAGGAAAATCCACGTTTCCTCTGTCTCGATTTCTGTCTGTCCTTCCTTTCTTCCTTCCTTTCTTTCCTTCCTTCCTTCCTTCCTTCCTTCCTTCCTTCCTTCCTTCCTTCCTCTCTCTCTCTCTCTCTCTCTCTCTCTCTCTCTCTCTCTCTCTTTCTTTCTTCTTCATGTTTTCTTAGGTATAGCTATCCTCATTGTGTTGTAGTTTTCCTTCTAGTATAGTCAGTAAGGCTGGATTAGAAGAAAGGTATTGTTTAAATTTGGTTTTGTCATGGACTATCTTGCTTTCTCCATCTCTGGTGATTGTAGCCTCTTAGGATCTGCAAGACATATACCCAGGCCCTTCTTGCTTTAAAATTCTGTGAAGAAGTCATGTGTAATTCTGAGTGGTTTAGTTTAGTTTATAAAAATAATACAGAAAGAATTTGAGAACATCAAATGTTCCCAAGTTCCTTAGAACTTGCAAGATGAATTTCAGACATAAAACCAGCTAAAGTGCCAAATGAAAGCTGGTCTCAAAAAATTCCTCCTCTTTGAGTTTTTCTTTCCCATTTTAGTGCAGTCATACTTGAAAGTTGCAAAGATCTATACTAGATCAAGGAATTTGTATTTTGTACCAGACATACATGTTCTGCTTATAAGAATAGCTCTCTAGGGTCTTTCCATATATAAGTTTCTTCTATAAATGGTGGATGTGTTTTCCACGTTTAGAGTAGTGTGAAGCATCTCAAGAAATTGGGTGATCATGCCCCTTGTGTTACTTAGTGTCAGAGCCAATGAGTTTCTTTCAAGCCCAGGAGTGAAATAAGCTGTCTTGGGCTTTCCCATTAAGTAGTTTCACATCCTGTCAATTTCCTCTCAACCCTCAAGATGTTAGGTTAGAAGAAACATGTGTCTGTTATCTTTGGTGTCAGACACAGAAATCAAAAGAATTATCTTTGCCAGAACAATTGCACTAGTGTGCATACAGCAAAAGCCTGATTCAGAGAAGCTAGAAACATATCATGTCAAGGGAGCACACAGGCTCCTCAAGTTGAGAAGGAGGGATTACATCTCAAGACACTTAGGATTCATTCTTCTTCTCTTCCCACACACCTTGAGCCTCAGTTCTGGAATTTATTTCTTTAGGGGAATATGTTTTAGTGGATACTGCCTCTTCTTTTAAATCTTTTCTTAAATGATAGCTTTCTAATCATGTCTTTCTTTTTGACATATTTAAGATTGAATGTGTCTTCCTGGAAATTTCTGTCCTCCTTGATAACCTAATATTTTACTTCTCAATAATATTTCACTAATAACAAAAAGGATATTTTGTTATTATTTTCTATTTCTTTGCATAGGGATTTTTGGCTATTGAACTGTCTGATATATAACAAGAATCTTTACCTCTCTCTTAAACACATTATTATTTAAAATTATAAAGAGAAAATTTAATAAAACAAGTTGAAAATGAAGCTCATGATAATGTGTTGTACAAAATATTTGCTGAAATTCTGAACAAAACACAAGTAAACATAAATTATAAAAGTTTCTAATAATATGACACTTTATGTGTGCTAGGGTATAAGATAGTATTAAACAAAATCCCTGTAAGTGTTTTAGTATTGGGGACCGACTTTTAGCAGAAAGGGGCTATCAGCTTTGCAGCCATCTTGAGCCATATACCTTGACATGAGACTTGTATTACAATAGCCTACAACAGCTGAGCACACTCTGATAACATCTTGCTTCAGATACCCAGGACTTTCCTTGGGTGTGTGAGATTAAAGGTGTGTGAGATTAAAGGTGTATGAGATTAAAGGTGTGTGACTTGAGTGTGTGAGATTAAATGTGTGTGAGATTAAAGGTGTGTGACTTAAGAGTGTGACTTAGAGATCAGATTTAGACACAAGACCTAAGGGCATGATTAAAGGTGTGACTTAGAGGCATGGCTTAGAAGTGAGACATATAAAGGCGAGAGGCAGACAGAAAACAGATCAGAGAATCAGAGAGGAGAGAGAGAATCAGACACTTTAGAGAGAACAATTTGGAGTAACAGAGATTCAGACACTAGGATTATGAGTAGACATTAGACACTCGGAAGAGAACAACATTGAGTACAACTAGGAACTAGGAGGAGTACAACTAGGAACTAGGAACTAGAAACTCAAGACTTGGGACTTGGACTAGGAAGAGAGACTGAAGAATAAACGGGATTCAATCACACTCTGTGTGGTCTCCATTCTTCGAGCCCTTCCTCTCTCTCTTGTTGAACCCTGACCCGTGGACCAGAGCAGCAGCTTGGGCCAGAATAGTGGCTGCCAAGCATGGAGTGGAGAGGGCCGCAACATTTTCGGCTGCCCAAACGTGGGCCAGCTCAGGCCCCAACATTTTAGAGTGATAAATAAACCACAATGGTGTTTAATGAAATAATTCTCTGTGCTTAGACATATAGTTTTGTAATTTTCTCAGACATGGTAATTTTTTCTTTTTCCTTTTTTTATTGGATATTTTATTTATTTACATTTCAAATGTTATTCCCTTTCCTGGTTTCCCATCTGGAAATTTCCTATCTCATCCTGTCTCCCCTGTTTCTATGAAGGTTTTTCCCCACCCACCAACCGACTCCTGCCTCTCCACAAAATATTTGGCATTCCCTTACACTGGGGCATCAAGCCTTCATAGGACCAAAGGCCTCTCCTCCCAATGA
The DNA here is from genome assembly GCF_011762505.2 of Arvicanthis niloticus. Lineage (NCBI taxonomy): Eukaryota > Metazoa > Chordata > Mammalia > Rodentia > Muridae > Arvicanthis > Arvicanthis niloticus. The sequence goes on from NC_047673.1 coordinate 44,678,350, forward strand.
TGTTCAACAAGCTCATCCTCTGCTACAAGTATGGCCGGAGCCATGAGTCCCTCCATGTGTACTCTTGTTGGTGTTTAGTCCCTGGGAGCTTGGAGGAGTCTGGTTGGTTGGTATTATTGTTCTTCCTATGGTGTTACAAACTCCTTCAGCTCCTTCAGTCCTTTCTCAACTTGTCCATTGGGAATGCAGTGCTCAGTCTAATGGTTGGCTGTGAGCATCCACCTCTGTATTTGCCAGGCTCCATGAGAAAGCAATATCAGGCTCCTGTCAGCAAGTACTTTCTTGGCATCAGCAATAGTGTCTGGGTTTGGTGAACATATTTGGCAATGCTAAGATGGAGCAGCCTCTGTATGGCCTTTTCTTTAGTCTGTGCACATGGCCACAGGGGAAAATTTTGGAACAGAACACCAATGGCTTGTGCTGTAAGATCAACAATAGACAATTGGGACCTCACAATATTGCAAATATTCTGTAAAGGCAAAGGGTACTCTCAATAGGACAAAAAGGGCAACCAACAGATTGGGAAAACATCTTTACGGATCCTACATCCAATAGAGGGTTAATATCCAATATATACAAAGAACTCAAGAGGTTAGACTCCAGAGAATCAAGTAACCCTATTACAAATGGGGCACAGACCTAAACAAAGAATTCTCAACTGAGGAATATCGAATTGCCAGGAAACACTTAAAAAAAAATCTTCAACATCCTTAGTCATCAGAGAAATGCAAATCAAAACAACCCTGAGGTTGTACCTCACACCAGTCAGAGTGGCTAAGATCAAACACTCAGGTGGCAGCTGTTGCTGGCAAGGATGTGGAGAAAGAGGAACACTCTTTCATTGCTGGTGGGATTGCAAGCTGTAACAACCACTCTGGAAATTAGTCTGGTGATTCCTCAGGAAATTGCACATATTGCTATCAGAAGACCCAGCTCTACTTCTCCTGGGCATATACTCAAAAGATGGTCCAATATATAACAAGGACACATGCTCCCCTATGTTCATAGCAGCCTTATTTATAATAGCCAGAAGCTAGAAAGAACCTAGATATCCTTCAATAGAGGAATAGATACAGAAAATATGGTACATTTACACAATGGAATACTACTCAGCTATTAAAACCAATGACTTCATGAAATTCTTAGGCAAGTGGATGGAAATAAAATATATCATCCTGAGTGAGGTAATCCAGTCACAAAAGAACACACATGGTATGCACTCACTGATAAGTGGATATTAGCCTAGAAGCTTGGAATACCCAAGATAAAATTCACAGAGCACATGAAGCTCAAGAAGAAGGAAGACCACAGTGTAGATGCTTCTGTCAGTCTTAGAAGAGGCAACAAAGTACTCACCAGAGGGAACACAGAGACAGAGGGTGTAGTGTAGCAGAGAATGTGTTTAGATATTTTATGCTGAAATCTTCTACAGTCCAGTAGAATCTTCACACTCATTATGCACATGAAAGGCTATGCATAATAGAAGGATGTTACTGGGTGGCTGGTTGTTACTTACTGATGAACACAAGGGTCAATTCTATTATTATTTCTATGTTCCTGTATCATTAAATTTTTACAAAATAAAATTTCTTATAGAACTATCAATATTTAAACAAATCCCTAACCTCCTAATATCCTAAATGGATTACATTCTCTTGAATGTAAAATTTTAGTTTGTTTGACTTGGCTAGAAATTTTATATCATGTTATGATTATGAACAGTATATATTAACTCTGTATGGAATATAATGGAATGGAATTCTAATAACATGAAATAGAACCAACAATTTTATGAAACTAAGAAAACCACTGTGTTGTGAAAAATATGGATTTTTCTATTTCAAAAAGCAAAATGTCTCTGGAGAATATTAATCCTTTGAGGTATTTACCTTTGCTATTAAAATGGTTTGAGTGATTCATGGTAGCTACCAGTCTTTTGTTGGAAGTTTAGATTTGATTATTTTTGCAGTATTTTTAAATCATGTCTAAACATATGGCATGCTTACATCTATAACTTGGATGAACTTATGGAGGATCTCTCTGGACACTAAAGGAAGCAGATCACAGGAGTTTGTTTTATGCTATTTTTTTTTTTTTTTGTTCTACTTCATTTTTCCTTTGGAACATAGTAATTGCCAAAACCTGTGTATTCATTTGCCAAGTCACAGTGACTTCACATGTGAAACTACATAGAGGACTGTGAAATTCTCTCTTTTTATCCATGTTCAAAGTAGGACCATTATTTTCATTTATTTACCCAAGACCACTGAGTTTTTATACTACTCGCTTTTAACACAATCTCTTGGGGCATTCTGGTAAGGTAAAAATATTATAAACGGCTCTTTGCCTGCCTGCTCTTGCCTCTTTAGCAAGCCCATTCCTTCAGGATTCCAGTGTATACTGAAGACTGAGACATCCAGCCTCATGTACTAACTACTGGATTCTTGAACCTTCATAGTCAGCCATTGTTGGATTAGCTGGACTCTGTATACAAAAGCAGGACTGCCAAGAGGAGTAATGCCCAGTGGCCTGTGCTCAGGCCAGATGCTCATGCCCATGCCTCAGGACACCTGTGAGGACATTGTGCCAGCTCCTGGGACCAGCTTTTTATATCCTTAGTGCCCCTCTTTGCTTGAACTGCTAAAGCCAGCTGACCACGAATGGCTTCCCAAAGGAAACACTTGGTGAAAGATTTCAACCCTTACATCACCTGCTACATCTGTAAAGGATATCTGATCAAGCCCACCACAATGACAGAATGCCTCCACACATTCTGTAAGACCTGTCTTGTCCAGCACTTTGAAGACAGCAATGATTGCCCAAGGTGTGGCAACCAAGTTCCTGAAACAAATCCATTAGAAATGTTAAGGCTGGACAACACGTTGGAGGAAATTATATTTAAGCTGGTGCCTGGGCTACGAGAACAAGAACTTCAGCGTGAGTTAGAATTTTGGAAGAAAAATAAACCTCCAGAAAACAAGCAAGATGACATTTTGAAGGTTGACAAATCTAAAGCATATGAAGAAGGTGATGAAAACCAAGATGACAAGGACTATCAGAAGTGATCCACAAATTGCTATCTGTCTGGACTGTTTACGAAATAATGGGCAGTCAGGGGACAACATAGTGAATGGTCTCATGAAAAAATTCATTCGCTGTTCTACACGAGTTACTGTTGGAACCATTAAAAAGTTTCTAAGCTTAAAACTAAAACTTCCAAGTTCTTATGAGTTGGATGTGCTGTGCAATGGTGAAATTATGGGAAAGGATCATACTATGGAATTCATCAATATGACAAGATGGCGACTAAGAGGAGAAAATTTATACCCGATGGTATTGCACTATCTACAACGAATTGATTTTGGGTAGGTCCAGGCTCAGGCTGCACTGAATGAATCCTGCACTATTTGTTTATTCGTCGACAGATTGCACAGTGAATGGTGTGTGGACTTGAGAAACACAATCTGATTTTCAGCATGCAAATAAGGCCATTGTCTGTCTCTAAGTTGTCAGTGACCTTCATGTTCTGTCCATTAGGAGCCATCCAAATGCCTTTCTGCTACTGACCATCTGCATAAGATATCCATGCTGTCTCGGTGTGCAAGGCTCGGCTCGGCTGAAGTGAGTTAGGTATCCAGCCATGACTCTGCTTTCTCAGTGTTTTGCTTGCCTGCTGCAAGATTGTTCTAATGTTAATTACACTAGTAAAATGGCTCAATCCTTGTGGTGTTGCAGTTTTCACATACTTAATACTTTTATTCTTATTAAAATAGAGTACTGTACAAGAACCTACTATAATTATATCTTGAAATTATTTTGTATAAGGATATATTTAGAAAAGTGGTTTCTGAGCCACTGTCCTATTCTTGGTAAACTTTTATGTAAAAAAGAATAAACAACCAAAAATATACTATAAACATCACAGATAGTCAAATTATCTAATATTACAATAGAATAAATTTGCCTTCACAGGAGAAGCTTTCATACTCCTGATTAATGGGAAGAAATGTTAGATGCTCTAATTAGTTATCTATAGACTTGCTGATAACAGACACCAATGATTCTGCACACTCTACTGAATATTTTCAGGACTACCTATTCTGTTGTTCTTTCCCTCCCTCCCCTTCCTCCTTCCCTCTTCACTCCTTTTTACCTCAGGCCTTCCTATCTTCCCCTTCCTTCCTTCTTTTCTTCATCCCTCTCTTTCTTCTACTTCCCTCTTTTTCTTCATTCAAGTGTTGATTTGACAAAATAGAAAGTTTTATGGTAACATTTTCATACTCTTAGGCTCACTTAAAAATGGTACTTGGAAGGTTCTTTCTTACAAGGACTTATTATTTATAATTATTTCAAAGTATCATTATTACTGTTGTTTCAAAAATAAGACAAGAGTTATTATTAATAATATTAATAAGTATTATCATTGTAGGCAATGGAGTGGTACCTGTATTTTAAGACAAGTTCTATGTCAATCCTGTTTAAAGTTATTTAGAATCCCTTTGAAACTCAAGAATGAAAGAGACAGCAATATATATATATATATATATATATATATATATATATATATATATATATATATATTGGTTTTTTGAGACAGGGTTTCTCTGTGTAGCCCTGGCTGTCCAGGAACTCACTCTGTAGACCAGGCTGGCCTCGAACTCAGAAATCCACCTGCTTCTGCCTCCCAAGTGTTGGGATTAAAGGCGTGTGCCACCACCGCCTGGCAGCAATATAATTCTTAAGTTCAGTAAACAGAAATGGGCATTGCATGTGGCTGGAAATCATGCATATTTATAAAATGCCTTCATAACAAATGATTAGAGTAACCACAGGATCCATATTAAAATTCCTTATATTATGAAGGCAGAAACTAGAATAAGCAAAGAATATTGATGGGGAATTTAACTTTAACAATAACCTACAAATATATTCTTACATTTTGCTTTACCTTTTTAATTTTATTATATTTAATGAGAAACAGGTTAGTCAGTGAAACTCTATGTGTACTATATTTTGGCAATTCAAGAAATCATCCCTGTTCTACACTGTACTTTCAAACTCACAGAACCAGATGTTATGTTCTTAATGCATTCCTGGATAATAAGAATCAATTGAAAGAAACTCTGTAGTGTTTTAAAAAATACCACACTATCAAGTTATCTGAGTCATGATTTTCACATGTATAAGTTATGAGCCAGATGTAATTTGAACTATTAGAATGAATAATCACTGAATGAATTTAATATATCTTTAATGTTTTTAAGATCTGTCTGCTCTAAAGAATTAAAATGTATGCATTTCTAAACTGTCTAAAACTACCTAATTCTAGTAATTAAATACTAAATTCCACATCAGTCTTCACATAGATTTGGGGAAGATTATAAAATAAATTTTTGATCTTCTATTTTTCATTTGTTTTTCCTCAAATTTTAATTGATCCCAGTTCTTCAAATTCTATAAAATAAACACACTAGTTTGTAAGATTTTTAAAGTCTTTAAGCTTTAAATGTTTTTAAATTAAGAAAAATAATTTTTAATTTATTTTTTCTGAATATTCAGATACCATAAACTTTACATTTTACTACATCAATAAATACAATCACCAGGGCATACTTTTCATAGCAAAAATATTTTGATACTAATAACCTAATAACCAAAAGGGGGAAAAGAATAATGTACTTTAGATCAGCACACCATAATAGTCTTTATTGGAGCCATATTTCATTTTTTAAAATCTCCTCATTTTGCTAATATATAGGTTAATATTAATATAAAAATAGACTCTGCAAAGACAATGTGAAAAGAATGCTTAAACTTTTGCACACACTTTTCCCACAATGAGTTGTCCTGCTCAGGGCTACTCTTAACCTAAGTGTTATGAAATATTCACAAAGTGATTTAATCAGCAGTACAATAAATTCTTCATAAGCTGAACTTCTGACTGGACATCAACTTTAAAGATATTATTTCCATTCTTGAAAATGTGCATGATCATAGCACGGCACAAGACAAACTATTCAAGGATTTGGTTTCTTCTTTTCCTCTGGTTATTAACACTTCCTAAGTATTTCTAAGCAGAAGGAAAGCCTTGTGTAGGTTCTATCAAATTGACAAGAAAAGCCAATTAGAACATTTGCATTGCATACAGCATGCATTTATACTAAATATTATTAGAATCAAAATACTCTTTTCTAGTTATAATTTATTGTTTATTTAGGGAGGACTTTTTGAGTTAGAATGAATGTTAAAGGAAAAGTTCAGTGCTATCTTAATTAGCTTAAACTTAGATATTATGTTATTAAAATATAACCATTATTATGTTTATGCATTTATTGTTTTTTAAATATAATCTTATGTGTCAATATAGGATAGCTACAAATTTTTTGGAAACTCAGAATTGTAGAAACTGGAAGATGGTTTTTAGCCACAAGATGGCATCGTTTAGCTTTGGTGAAGTAATTGTAACTGACTTGCGGCTTCTCACTGCTCATTAGAAAGAGGAAGTCTATTCTACTAAAATCCACAATAGTGACTTAGTCTACTGTCTTAACCCCTGTCTACATGTGTAATATAAATTTCCATTTTTTTGAAAATTCTGGAAATATTGCAATCAGGATCCGCTTAGTTCTCAAGCTTTTCTCTATTCAGTCCTATTTCTACTTATTAATGTACAAATGGTTGTCATTCCTTAGAACATGAAATATGCATTCAAAACTCAATTTAGCTCTATATTCTCAGGAAAATAAAACATAAAACTCAGAAAATCAAGGAGAGAAAATATATCTCATTTTTCTAATATTAAGTCACCTTGCTTTTTATTTACTTGGTTCAGAAACAGGGAAATAATTTCCATGGCATTTCCTCTTCTTATTATGTCTTTGATTTGAACTCAAATCTGGTGATGTTTTCCTGTAGCCGCCCGAGGCCACAAGTCAACTGGATTCACCTGAAAGGGGGGCTGGGAATGAAAGGGGAAGGAGGGTGAGAAGAGATGAGGCCAAGACAAAGTTCTCTGATCAAGGCCCAAAGCTTTAATGTTCAGCTCTCAATTTAAAGGGGAAGACCCAACCCACAACCCCTCCTGGTTTCAGATGGGTGGGATAATCCATAGTCAGTTCCAGGTCACGGCCGGAGATGTCTCAAGGCAAGCCCAGGGGCAGTTCTGCTGTGTTCCGGGCAGCCAAGGTGGGTAACTCCACCTAGATCCCGTCACTTGACCTTGCTGTGGCAACCAAGGTCTCTCAGTCCTGCTCATGGGGGTGGGGGGAAGGTACATTTTCCAGTTGTATCATGTGGGCACAATGATGAAGATAGAACAGAGAATGTCAACAGCTCACAGTTCTTGGATTTTATGGCAATTTGACCATAAAATTACAAACTCTACATAATCAGATTCCATTTCATGTTTAAGTAAGTGGTATTTGCTGAGTGTAAACAATTGGGCTCAAGAGATACTTGCTACTGAAGACCCCCATACTCGGGAGACCCTTCCTCAAGCCTCCGAAATTGCGACCACCCAAAAATCACAAGAAACCATACCTGGATGCAATCAGCAGAGGTTTATTAGGGGAGGAGCCGGCGGTCAAAAACGACAAGCTCTTTAGCTCCAAGAGCAGGGTTTTTGGCCCCGTGTGGTGGGATAAAGGGTCTTTTATAGCATGGGGTGGGGGGAGGAAGGCATTTTCGAGTGCTTACACATGATTGGTTGTTTTACAAATTTTGAACATAGCACTGGGAAGACCAAGGGAGGGGTAACCAAGAACAGTGGAACATTTCAGAGAATCTAGCCCAAATGATCTAGAGTCACTTTTTCCGGCTATAGGGCTATGGCCCCACCTAGGTGATAACATCTTTATCTGTAGTCAGGAATGCCTTCCTGCCTTGGGTGAGGCTTGGGGAATGTAATCCAGCAAGTGTCCTTCACCTGGAATGTGAAGGCCTGAAATCTTATTTTCAGTTCCGAGTTCTGTAAGGCGGAAAAAATCTACACATATTTCATAAAATGGCCTTTATAATTTTTCACTCTACACTACCATTTCCTCTATTATTTTGTCTCAGTATTTTATACTATTTAAGTAGTAGGAATCCATTTTCAGTCTTAAGAAGTTATTGACTGTTACATGTCACACTATTAGTAAGCTTTCTATTATTTATATGTATAGATTTTGCAATTGAAACATGATGGAAGTGAAATTAATTGCCTATGGATTCTGGACAGTGTAATTCCCAGTCAGATTATAAGCTAATAGTTTATGCCTAAGCTTATTCTCTAGTAAGGTAAGTGTTAGGCATTTTAATACATTTTCTCTTTTCCTTTCCAATGCCATTTTGACTCTACAATGTTTAAACTGTGTATTAAACTATGCTTAAAGATAAACGCTCTCTGTACATTTAAGTGTTAAATGTGATATTTATATACTGGAGAGATATCATTACATATGGATTTAAGGAAGATTAATTATATTTTGAAGGCAACAACATAACATTTTATCATTGTTTTCATAACTTTATAGAGCATATTATATGTAAACCTTTTTTCTACAACAAAGTTTACCACAAAATATCATATGCTTTAATATCATTTCCAGATTTTTGAATCGCAGTTTTTTTCAAAGTCCCAGGTTATTATACCACTTGGAGAATAAAGCCTTAATGGCTGTCTTAGTCAGGGTTTCTACCATGCACAAACATTGTGATCAAGAAGCAAGTTGAGGAAGAAAGAGCTTTTCCAGCTTCTACTTCTACATGGCTGCTCATCACCACAGGAAGTCAGGATTGGAAATCAACAGGTCAGGAAGCAGGAGCTGATGCAGAGGTCATGGAAGGATGTTACTTACTGGCTTGCTTCTCCTGGCTTGCTCAGCTTTCTTTCTTATAGAACCCAAGACTACCAGCCCAGAGACGGCACTACCCAGAAAGGGCCCACCCCTCTTGGTCCCTAATTGAGAAAATCGTTTACTGCTGGATCTCATGGAGGCATTTCATCAAGCTAGGCTCCTTTCTCTGTGATAATTCCAGCTTGTGTCATGTTGACACACAGACACATCACTGTCAAGCCTCATCTCTTACTGTCTCATTCATCCCCAAGAACTAAATAATTTTAAGAGTCCCACAGTCTTTAAAATTTTTACATATTAACATTTAAATTCTTTTAAAATATCCAATCTCTTTTAAAATTCAAAGTCTTTTTACAGTGGGTTTCACTAAAATACTTTCTTCTTTCAAGAAGAAAAAATACCATGAGTGGATCCCAAACATTAGAGGATTTACAGATGGGCAAATCAACAGGATATAACGATGAAGAGTGAGTACATTCCTTTATCAGCTGGAAATCCTGAAGGCATTTTCTCAAGGGAGACTCCTTTCTCTGTGATAACTCCAACTTGTGCCAAGATGACACGTAAAACCAGCCAGTATATATTGCTGATCATATCTTCAACATCACAGTTGAAGATTATGTATATATTTTTAAGTAGAAATTATTTTATTTTAAAATTTACAGCCATTTTGAGTAGACTTTGGAGAGATTCTTCATTGGCCCCATCTCTACAAATACAAGTGGTCTCACTCTTCATCATCTGCATGAGAGGGGTATACTAATTAGAACTGGTAAATTAAAATGGCGCATCATTATCATGCAAAGTCTGTGGGTTAAGGATTTTATCTAATATCCTATTGATTGGCTCATCTGTAAAAGTACATATATTCACAATTTTCGTACAATATCAAATTCTGAACATACTCAGAAAACCTCCATTCTATCCTATTCATACTCTTTCCCCCATAATTTAAAACCACCAATCTTCTACTATCTTTCTGGGTTTGCCTGTTTCCTTAAATGTCATATATTTGAAATCTTAGAGTTTACAGACTTTGTGGATTATTTTCATTTAATAATACCTATAGTTTTATAACTCATACAGAGGATTTTAATCTTGGTATGCAAATTTCTCTGTTGTGAGTATTTCTGTCATGTTTTTCTCATCATAAAGGCCAATTCACAGTGAATATATTTGGCTCAAAAAGTCATGAGTAAAAAGATAACTTTTCAGGAGTCTGGTGTATTTCCTTATATGCAGTGGTGTGTATTATACTGGAGACCACTGAAAGAGTTTTAATACAAGAAACACAGTATTGCTTGGGCTAGAGCTGTAGCTCAATGAAGGAGTTATTGTATATCACATCCAAAGAACTGCCATGTTTTGCTTGTGAGTAGAAAAAATACATTATTAATCAAAGCAATTTAGACTAGAGTCTGTATGGAGAATAACAATGTTTGTTTATTTAAACCACACACTATTCTTGTATTTGTTTTGGGTTTTTTTCTTTGGTTGTTTTTGTTTTGCAAGAGATAAACATTAGTTGCCTGTTCTTTTATAAAACTCAAAAATTTAAATGTTTTCTTCTTCTTTGAAATATAAACAAGTAGTCTAAGTAGTTTTTACAACTCTTTAATTATCTGGCTATTCAATCACCTTTTGTTTTTAAGTTTAACTTTATACCTATATTTCAGTATTCTTTGTTTAGATATCACCAACTAGTTTAATAATAAAGCATTTTCTTCAGAATTCTATAAGGCACTGAGGGCACTGCTATGTTTGGTTAATATATTTTTTTCTAAATATGCCTATATACCAGCAATTTTTAATAATGGTAACAATAATTTGGATCTGGAAATGACCCAAATGTACAAGAAAATGTAACACACATGACCCTCCTACATGAGTGAAAGCCAACCCTAAAATGTAAAAATAAGGGATTCTTGCCATGTAAAATACAAGGGAAACCATCATATACTGAGTAAATATAGAACACAAATAGACAAATCCTGAGTAATCTCATTGATATGCAGTAAAGTTGAGTTCAGGTTAATTGAGTGTATGCCATGCTAGAAGAGTTTGGATGTGAGGGAAACAGGGACATGTTTGAAAAACAAAACACAATCTTTTGAGTTTTAAGCTTTGAAGACCTAAGCAAAAATATAAAGGTAACAATTCAAAATAATGTGTCTCTAATTAGAAATGTATTGGAGGAGATCTTCAATAGCTTTACTAACAAAGCAGTAGTCTATGAAATGATGTGTATGCTAACTGACTCAACTGTTTTAGTCATTTCACATTTGTGGGGAGCCGACAGAAGATAGCTATCATCCTTGCAGCCATCTTGAGCCTTATACCCTGACAACAGCCTACAACAGTTGAGCACACTCTGATAACGTCTTGTTTTAGATACCCAGGATCTTCCCTTGGGTGTGTGAGACTTAAAGGTATGTGACTTAAAGGCATGACTTAGAGATCAAATTTAGAGACAAGACTTAAAGGAGTGACTTAAAGGCATGAGTTAGAAGTGAGACAGAAGAAATTGCAATTAGACACTTGTACTTGGAAGAGTACTTGAGACTTGAGGCAGGTAACTTGGAACTGGGAAAGAGACTAGCAACTTAGAACTAGGATTAGGACATGAGACTTGGTGCCGAAGCCCAGGACCTGAGACTTGGTCTTAGTAACTAGGGACTTGGAGAGAAGAGAGACCAAAGAATAAACAGGATTGAATCACACTCTGTCTGGTCTCCGTTCTTCGTGTTTGTCCTTACTCTCCCTCTCTTGCTGAACCCCAACCCCTGGACAGTAGTAGCTTGGGGCAGTGTGGGCTTTAACAATTTGGCCCCCAAGGCTTTTGGCAGTGCGGGTTCCAGCATTGATAGAGCGGTCCCGGACACTTTGGCACCCAACTTGGTGCAGTGCATAAAACATAGTGACATATATGAAAACATCTTCTATATCTTGAAGTCATCTAATATGGTTACAAATACTGCAATAAGCTGAAAATGCTAATTAATCTAAAAATATTTTGAATTGAAATCCTGCTCTGTATTTTCAGAGAAAATAAATATTTTTCAAAAGCAGAAGTGGCATCATTGTGAGGAAGACATCTGCTAGAAACTAGCTTCAGGTAGACAAACCAAGCAGAAGCAAAAGCAAAGTACCTAAAGTCAATGAGAGCATTCCTTTATTTTCAACTCCTGATTCACAGTGCTCCTCTTTTTGCTATAATAGAGAAGCCATGCAAGCATTGGCTCTGTGACTTTAGATTACAGATACAAACAAGGAAGCCAATCCTTGGAGCCATGAAAACAGAATGGAAGCTGATGTTTGAATTTGTGAATCATAACATGGGCTGTAATTTCAGTGCTCCATTTAATTTGATACCACTGTTTCAGTAATCATGGAAACTTAGGAGGCTGACAAGAGGAAGTTGGTCTCCCAGGGCAGATGCTTTCTGGTATAGTAACTTTGGATACCTATCATCCAGTTCTTTCTAGCTTACTCTACCTTGAAGAGAATAGTGTTTTTTTTCCTACATTGAGGATGACTAGAGGAAGTTGCTCTCCCAGGGCAGATGCTTTCCAGTATAGTAATTTTGGATACCTCTCATCCTCTCAACCCCTTCACTTATATTCTGTTGCTCAGCTGGGAAGATCTCTACTGACAGTTGGATAATAACCTGAAAGTTAGTTGGACAAATGAAACAAAATTTGAAATCCTGTCTTAAGGAATGAAGGAATGAACAAGGGAATTTCTTTGATTTGCAATCAAAAAGTTAGCTAAGTTTACAAGACTCTGAAAAATTGATCACAATGTTATAGTAAAAAAAGGAATGGTTAATAGAATGAAAGCCAATGAAAAAAATTATAGAATCAAAGATACATAAAAGGCAACAATCAGCAAGACATGAAGGAGGTAGGAGATTTAGGAGTTTAAGACCATCCTTGGTTGCCTATACAGTTCAAGGGCAACTTGGACTATTTGGTATCCAGTCTCAAAACATGAGACAACAAGAGCAGTACGAAAAGGTAAAAATAAGAGCCCTCTGATGTTATAAATGCCACTACTATATTTTCTAATATGACTTCATTAAATGCAAGCAAAATAAAATAAAACCCGAGGTGAACACAGAATAATTAAATTAAATTAAACACATAGATGCACTCTGATTTGAAAAATCAACAATAGAGTGGAATGACAAAGCCAAGCAGCTGTAGTGTAATGTCTCTATCATAAATTTATACTTTTCTTCATTTTTATTAGTTTTGTGAGAATTGCATAAGCAAAAGATCATGGAGGTTGAGAAGGAAAATCTTAATTCAATATGGAGAAACAAATACTTTGTGAGTAAAAGTACATTCTGATGCCACTGATATATAAAGAAAAGCTGAGTTCACACTCCATAACACATGTGACAAACAAACCACGTTGTTTTAGTGAGAAAATACATGTATTTATTCTGTTAATATGCTCACTTTTCAAATGAACTATTTTAAGCTATTGTGTTAAATAACTAAGTTTAAAATAAAGCATTTTATTGGCTGATGTATGAAAACAAACATGGCCAAAATATTAAAGTAACAAAATAAGATTAAACAACAAAGAAGCCACTGTTGTGAAATATTAATTTTACATATGAAGGGGAAAAATTCTTTCATATATAATCACATGTTGATAGAATAAAACAGCATGGCAAGAATTTATGGTTTAATTATTTCTAATGCAGTTTTCAAAATTTAATCAAGTGAAAATGTGTCAGTCATTAAGTTTCAACATTATTTTAAATTAATAATATAATTAAACTAATAAAATGTGTAAATTTTCATTTTAGAGATTAATAGGTGGTTGAAAGACACAACTTGCTTTGGTAATACATGCAACAAATGTTATATTAGAAAAAAAAAATAGCGAATCTCACAGATCCCATAGGAAGCAGGCCTTTTAGGAACTCTAACCTAGGCAGTATCTTAGAATACACAGCCTTACTATATCTTCTCATAAAGCAAGCTGAGCAGACCTGCTCAAACCTCTGATGTACTGGAATTCCAGCTGGATGCAGTGAAGACACAGTGTCAGAGGCTTATCAATTTACTCTTTCCTCCGCCCCTCTTCTAATATCTCAACACCCGTAATCAGCTTAAAGAAGTTAATGAAGGGTCAGTGTCCATATTCCCTGGGCTTGGGGACTGAGGTGATTAATATTGGGCTGTCTTTCTAGGGAAAAGTAGTGGTTTTGGTAGAACAGGGAGGATTAGCTAGGATTTATTGCATAGCCATAACCTATTGGTAGAAATATGTATAATTGTTATTAAGATGAAGTTATAATTTCTTAAATGGTACAAAATTTACTTTGATTAGAAATTTAAGGTTTTCATTGGTATGAGCTCCTTATTGATATAAAAGTGAGATTAATATTGTTACTCTCATAGGCATTGTATAACACATTTAGCTTTACAAGGCTTTGACCCAGTCATTCTTTAACTTTTTTAACTGATTTGAGATGGTTAGCTTGTGAGTTAATGCCCTGTAGCAAATTTATTGCTTTGAGTTTATTGTTACGGTGTTTTCTATATTTTATTTAGAAATAGCTGAGTGGAGTTAACAGACAACAGTCCTCATTGCTGTACATGGATAGTTGGTTTTGAAAACATCTGAAGTCCACAGAATTGATGTTACAAACATTTCTGTATTAATGTTCATTTTGATTAGAGACCTGTCTGCTCCTGACAGCTTCCTGTCTTGGATTCTAAGAAGAAATTAAGCATCTTTGGAGTTACCCCAGTTGTGGTGAGACAGCCACTAGGCAAGAATTGCCTCTTTCCATCTACAGACCAATTACTGTCCAGAAAAGGACACACTTGCTGAATAGTCTACTGAATATATCTGCCAAGACCCAGTAATCAGCCCTTAATAATTCTGGATTACTTGGTCTGCCAGATGATCCTGGGCCAGAAGGCTGAAGATCTGATGGTCCAACATTTTGAAGTATAGGGACTGTCCAGGTGTTCGGCGGTCTCTGTAAATTGCCTAAGTTTTAGAAACTATGCTTTGTGTTTCCCATAATTTCAGTTAACTCAGTCATTCTGGATTTCTGACAGGGTTGAAAACTTATAGTCTCATAGCCAATCCTGGCTATTTACTCTGAGAGAAAAGATTTGAGAGGATGGTTTTTAGGTGACATCCATCTTTAAAGCCAAGAAAAAAAGCCAGGTTCAAAACTAAGTCTTTTAGCTAGGGAGATGACAGAGGTTCTGGTTAGCCAACAAAATGATGGACTGTGTATAAGGTCTATCTTTTACCTTACTGATACAAATTGGTATAGTTATGCTCTAATTGTATTTTGAGAGAAAAGTTTTATTTTAACAGGAAGGGTGATATATAGGAGGAGCTAAGGTGGGAAAAGTACAGAGAGGAAGAGAAGTAAGGAGAGGAGGAGAGGAGGAGCTAGGTGAGAGAGAGAGAGAGAGAGGGAGAGAGAAAGAGAGAGAGAGAGAGAGAGAGAGAGAGAGAGAGAGAGAGAGAGAGAGAGAGAGAAAAGAGTGTGAGAGGTGGAGATGGAAGTGGATGTTTGTGTGTCTCCACCAGTCAAAGATAGTTGATATATCTAGGTTGGGTATTGGGTTACACTTCTGATTGTATGGGCATCTTGATATTGATACCAAACTTATAAAGCCTTTGATTAACACTAAAAAAATTGTATAAAAGAAAAAAGGAGAAGGGGTATGAGATAAGGGTTTTCTAGGGAGGAGAAATGGGGAAAGGGGATGGCATCTGAAATGTAAATAAAATATCCAATAAAAAATAAATAAATTGATGTTGGCTATTGGAAATAAAAAGAAAAAGAAAAGGAAAAAAATAGCACAGACAATCAACAACTCCAGGTTCTGGCATAGAAGGCCTGCACAATTCTAGAAGGTCTATTCAACAAGAATGATTATAAAAGTACTCAGACACAGCCCCAAAACTGCTCACTAAAGGCTGGCTTTCTTAGTAGATGTGCATTTCAACCGACAAGTTGTTCCTGAGCAAAGTTCATAAACTCATTTTCTATATTTCTACTTAATATTGCAAATTTCTTCTTGGCATCTGTTTAGAGATTTGTTTTTTTCCTTCAACAGTATTTTCCTTTGATTTTAAGCCAATGTTGTGAGATTGTCTCAAAATCAATCAATATCAGTTCTCAGCAACATGGGCTGAGATGGTTAATCTCACCTTGGAATTCAAGGTTTTAATGCACTTTGCCACTCAGCCTATGCAATGTGTTGCTACTTTCAAAAAAGAAAAAAAAAAAAACATGCATAGTTTTTTTTTAATTGTGTATGTGCGTAGGTATGTGCATAGGTGTATGTGTGTGTACTTATATGACCATTGTGTGTATACATACACAAGTGTAGTGTGTGTGTAGTATATGTGTGTATGTTTTCTGTGTATATGTTTATATATGTGTGTGTGTATACATATATATATATATGTATATGTATATATTTATATATACATATGTATATATGTATATATATTTATATATATATGTATATATATATAAATGTATACACACACACATATATATATAAATGTATATACACATACACACACATATATAATCATATATAAACACACACATATATAAACATATATAGTGTGTGTGTGTGTGTGTGTGTGTATGTGTGTGTGTGTGTGTGTGTGTGTGTGTACATGGTTGTGGTACAGTCATGGCAGAGGAAAGTCAGATACCTGGACCTGAAGATATAATCAGCTATGACTTTTTCTAATTTTGGAGCTAGGAATCGAACTCTGCAATAAGAGCATGTGTCTTTAAAACCAAGCCATCTCTACAACCCCATCTGTTTTTTAAATTATAATTATGTATTATTTTGTGATAGTATGAGAACATGAATTTGGAGGTCAAAGAACAACTTTCAGAAATAAGATGACAAGATTAAATATAGAGCTTTCATGGTAAGAACTTTAAAAGACTGAGATGACTTTCTAGGCCCACTGCTACTTTTAGTTTGCAGTCTAATATCTTTTCTAATATCTGTGTGTGAGAATATAGACTTAGTATTATGTAATTCAAAACTATCTGGATCTTTAAATAACTTCTTTCATTTGGCTTTATTAGCTTTGGTATTAGAGAATAATCATTAAAGTAAATTTCTCCCTCAGGCTCATTCAATCTTTTATTACTTATTATTAATTACTATTATTATTACTGCCACTATTACTACTATTGTAATACTTGTATTACTTCCTACTCTACTTATAATAGAAATATTACTGTCTCTTATTGCCATATTATCTTTGTATTTTCTCAGTCCTTTCAGAGCCTACCCTTGAGTTTTGAAATTCTATGTGGTTTTTGTTGTTGTTGTTGCTTTTGTTTGTTTGTTTGTTTGTTCTTTGGAAAAATTGTTACCTGGAATAAACCAATATGGTAGACTAGTCAAATTTTAAGATAAAAAGTTTAAAAAGTTTAACAGGGATAAAAGTATAAGCAGAAAATATTAGCATAGATGGGTTGATACCAAAAATGTGTTGTTGATCATGGAGAACTAAACATTAAATCATGGTGACAAGTTAATTAAGTGTTTTAAGAAAGTGTAGGATTAAATGTTTAGGATGAATTAAATGGGAAAAACATCAGATGTAGGCAAACTAATCTAGAGGCAATTTCAGTCATTTATAAAAAAGTTCAATATTGTGATGTAGTAGAAAATGGAAAATTTTGAGAGATATGTAAGCACTGTTTTCTGAGAGAAACAGTGAAATTCTGTAACAAGGATAGGAAACACAGAAACAAATTATAGCTCTCATTTTGGATCCCATCCTCTTGAAATCCATGAAACCAAACAACTGGGGAAGAAAAACTGGACACAGCATTAGTTTTAAAAGCACCAGGGACTGAAGTTAGAATATAATTCTGTCTTTGTCTTTCAAAAATAAAATTTCAATATCAGGAGCATAACAAATAATTAACATGTTTGAAACAAAAATGTTATAATTATGAAATTCTAACGTTTAAATCTCCAAATAGCTATTTAAAAACTATTTGGATAGTTGTTATTTTTCCCAGTCTAAATTGAGACATCTTAAAATTGCTGTGTATGAGCTGATCAAATCTAAAGTAGTTAAATTTTATTCCATGCAAAACTTCATCCACCTGTTTTTGTAAATTCACAGTTGTAAAACATTTCACTGTCTTCAGTCTGTATCAGTGATGGTTTTCTGTTTAATTCTGCTTTTAGAACATGCATCATCTGGCCTCTTTGTGATACTTCCTTTTATGTTTCAACTATTTATTAGATTGATATTTGTTTGATTTCGTCTCTCTAGTGTGAGCTCTGAAATGGTCTGAGAGTGCATTTAAAAACTCTTAGTGAAATCAGTTACGTGCTTTCTATTTTCTTTATTGAACATAGATTTTTTTCATAGAATATATTCCGATTATGATTTCCTTCATTAACTCCTCCCAGGGCCTTCTTCACCCCAATTCCACACCATTTCTTCTACTCTTTTTAGAATACACACAGACATCTAAATACAGTAATAAAATAAAGTCAAACAAACTGGAATGGGACAAAGAAACAGAAGAACAAAAGCCAAAGGAAAAGCACAGGAAACACAGAAACAGAAATAAACAATCTTACACTCAGAAATACCATAAAAACACAAATCTAGAAAGTATAATATATTTGCAAAAGACCTGTAAGTTTAAAAATAATTACCCGACAACATACAGTGAGACAAAGAACCTCCAAAAATGCCATTGAAATGGTTTTGTGTTGGCCATCTACTTCTGTTCATGGAATCTGATCTTAAGAGAGGGTTTTGTACTCAGTGACCCTCCATAGAAGAAGACTAATTTCCTCTTTTTAAGCAATGATGATTTAAAGATAGTTTCTGAGTACTATTTTTAAATGAAGTTAGGATAGCTACAGTAATTTAGTTTGCCATGCACCCAGTATTTATTATTAAAACAATTATGTGTTTATGATTTGAACTATTTTTATTAATTATATCTGTTTTTTATTACCTACATGTGAATAACAAATTTTGATTATTGTCACCCCCACATCCCTACTTTCTCTGTCTTCTTCTCACTCTGGTCAACTCCCCTCCCTACAGGTTCTTTTTTCTAGTTAATGTCATATCAAGTCATCAAGTTTAAGAGTGGGCGTGAAAGAATCCAATTTAATGCTAAGCAGTCAACTGTGTCTTACTCTCAATTCATTGAACAATCAATGAACTGCTTATTGAAATCCACTCCATTTCCATGTAAGGAAAAGTATTTATGATAAATATCGAGAATGCTTTTGTCTAAAGATACAGATGTTTTGAAGGAATTTTGATGCCATGGCAATTTAATTATACAACAATAAGTTATCCCCTAATGCTAATGGCCAGCTGTTCTCCCAACCAGGTTTATATGATGTGGCTTGACTATCCTCCTGTGGAGTTGTCTTCTCCTTTCCAGCATGTCCAGGCAAGAGGAGAGCAGTCCCAGTCCTAGAACTGACCTTATGATGTAAAAACAAAAAGGAGGAGGGAGGATAGGCTAGAGAGTTCTTGGGAGGAGAAATAGGGAAAGGGTATGACATCTGAAATGTAAATAAATAAAATTACCAATAAAAATATTTGGGCAGTTAGTATAGTGCTTCTTCATATGAAAAATGCCTTCCTTATTAAAGCGTGGAAGATGAGATCTATTAAGGACCATACAGGCAGGCTTCTCTCCCTCCTCTGGCTCTTATATTCTTTTTGTCCACACTTCCCAAGTAATCCCTGAATGTAGAGAGAATATGTTGTTATTCTGACATACCCACCACTTGTCAATTAAAAAGCCCATAGCTTAGTCAGGAAATGTAATGTGGGACATCAGGTGGCAGAAATAATTCTATGAGAGAGCAGGGACAGGAGATTCACCAGTGAGGGGGTGGATATGTGGTGACTGAGAACAGGTAACAAGCTATGTGACAGAATATAGATTCAAATACATGGGTTATTTTAAGTTATGACTCTAGTCAGAAAAGTGTCAAGGTATTTGTAAAAATATTTAGTCTTATTTTTGAGATCATGGGTCTAGAAACAAGAACCATAGTAACCTTCATCAAAATTAGACCCACCTCCAGGCACCAAAATGTTGGAGTAAATCTCCTTCAGTGATTTCTACCCTGCCTTAGAT
This sequence comes from Arvicanthis niloticus, assembly GCF_011762505.2. Lineage (NCBI taxonomy): Eukaryota > Metazoa > Chordata > Mammalia > Rodentia > Muridae > Arvicanthis > Arvicanthis niloticus. The sequence goes on from NC_047673.1 coordinate 44,698,354, forward strand.
CATTTAGTTCCCCCCCCCCCAAAAAAAAAACCTAAACTTTTATATTTATGTTACATTTTAAAAGCTGTAGAGCTGGGAAGATATCTGTCTGTTTCCCTACTAATAACACCAAGTAGTAATTTGCAATGTTCTGCCTGGGCTGCTCTTATTCATATTGGCCAGCTCTTATGGTCATGTTTTCATGATTCACTTACCACATGACATCTTCTCTCTCCACCTTCTTCTCTCTTCCATTGTGGTGTTCTTACTCAGACCCCATTCCCAAGATCTCAACCTCAGCCTATGTCTCTTCTTCCCAGCTATAAGCTATAGGCATCTTTATTCAACCAATAGTATTTTATTGTTTTTGCATCTAGTGTTAAGCTAATAATTCTATTTTATTTTTAAATAATTATTTTATTTATATACAATCCAAATGTTTCTCACTCTTCTTTTCCCCCCTCCCACAGTTCTTTACCCCATGCCCCTTCTCTTTTGCTCATTCCCGTCCTCTTTGCCTCTGAGAGGGTACTGACTCCCTTGGACCCTGGGCTTCCCTCTTCCCTAGGGCATCAAATTTCTACAGGATTAGGAATGTCCTCTTCTACTGAAGCCGGACAAGGCAGTCCTCTGCTACATATGTGTCTAGGGCCTCATACCAGTCCTTGTATGCTCTTTGGCCAATATCTCAGTCTCTAATAACTTCTAGGGATCCGGGTTAGTTAACACTGTTGGTCTTCCTATGGGGTTGCCATCTCCTTAGCTCCTTTAATTCTCTACCTAATTCTTTTTAGGGATCTGTGACCTCAGTACAGTGGGTGGATTGGAACATCTGCATCTGTGTCAGTCAGCTGCTGGTCTCTCAGAGGACAGCCATGCCAATATCCTGTCTCTAAGCACTATATAACATTAATAATAGTGTCACATTATTGTATCCACCCATGGAATGAATCCCAAGTTGGACCTGTAACTGTATGGGCTTTGGTCTTCCCTTCTGTCTTTGCTCCATTTTCCCTTCTAGTTTTTTTTAAACAGATATGAACAATTATAGATCAAAATATTTGAAGTTACTGCTGGTTTCCTTCTGCCTCCCATGAATATTTCATTTACCTTTCTAGGTGGAATTGACTCATCTTCACGTGGATCTAAATTCTTGTTAAACTACTTACCATCTGTGATTTGTATCATGCATATTCTGCACATTTTGGCTAATATCCACTTATCAGTGAGTATATACTATTCATGTCCTTTGGGGTCTGTATTACCTCATTCATGATGATATTTACTAACTCCATTTATTTGCCTCCAAAACTCATGATGTCCTCATCTTTAATAGCTGATTAGTGTTCCATTTTGAAAGTAAACCACATTTCCTGTATCCATTCTTCTATTGGGGAATATCTGGGTTGCATTTAGTTTCTGGATATTATGAATAAGGTTACTATGAACATAGTAGAGGATGTGTTTTTTATGGTATGGTGGAGCATCTTTTGGGTATATGCCCAGGAGTGGTCTTCTGATGCACATTTCTCCATTGCTGAACTCCCAGCAGCAATGGAGAAATGTTCTTATTTCTTCACGTTATCTTCATCATGTTTTGTCACTTGAGATTTGAACTTAGTAACTCTGATAGATGTAAGGTTTCCACCTTACATCTTACATAACAGGTTCCCTTTGATTTGCACTTCCCTGATAACTAAAGATGTTAAATATTTCTTAAAGTGTTTCTGTGCCATTTGAAATTCATCTTTTGAGAATTCTCTGTATGCTCTATACCACATTCTTTAATTGGAATTTTTTTAGGAGTCTATCTTTTTGAGTTCTTTATATATTTTAAATATTAGCCCTCTATTGGATGTAACATTAGTGAAGATCTCTTCCCAGTCTTTAGATTGCCCTTTTGTCCTGTTAACAGTGTCCTTTTCCCCACAGAAGCTTTTCAGTTAAATGAAGTCCCAATTATCAATTGTTAGTGTTAGACCCTGAGGCATTAGTGTACTGTTCAGGAAATTTTCCCCTATGTCAATGCATTCCAGGTTATTCTCCATATTCTCTTCTATTAGATTCCATGTATCTAGTTTTATCTTGAGCTCCATGGTCTACTGTGCTTGACCTTTATGCAACGTTAATAAATATGGATCAATTTGGATTCTTCAATAGGCAGACCACTAGTTAGATGAGTGCCATTTTTGAAGATGCTTTCTGCTTTCTTTTCTTCTTTCTTTCTTTCTTTCTTTCTTTCTTTCTTTCTTTCTTTCTTTTGTTCTTTCTTTCTTTTTTCTTTTTTTTTTTTGTAGTATGATTTTGGCAACCTTGTCAAAGATTGTATCCATAGCTGTGTGGGTTTAATTTTGGGTATTGGATTGTATTCTATTGATTATTGTATAGCTTTGTTTTGTTTGTGAACTTGACACAGGCTGGAGTTATCACAGAGAAAGCAGCTTCATTTGAAGAAATGCCTCCATGAGATTCAGCTGCATTTTTTCAGTTAGTGATCAAGGGCGGAAGACCCATTGTGGGTGGTGCCATCCCTGGGCTGGTAGTCTTGGATTCCATAAGAAAGCAAGCTGAGAAACCAGGGGAAGCAAGCCAGTAAATAACATCCCTACATGACCTCTGCATAAGCTCCTGCTTTTGCTTGAGTTCCAGTCCTGACTTTCTTTGGTGTACAAAAGCAATGTGGAAAGTGTAAGTTGAATAAACGATTTCCTCCGTGACTTCTTGGTAAAGATGTTTGTGTGGGGAAAATAAACCCTGACTAAGACAATTGGCCTGTCTGTCTTTGTTTCAATACCATCACTATTGAAATTTTTTTTCATTTTATTTTATTTACATTTAAGATGCCATCCCCTTTCCCCATTTCCCCTCCCTAGAAAACCCCTGTCCCATGCCCCCCTTTCCTTTTTGCTTTTATACAATTTTTTTTAAATGTTAATCAAAGGATTTATAAGTTTGGTAATGCTCAATCAGAAGGGTAATCCAATACCCAACCTAGATATAAAGACTATCTTTGACTGGTGGAGACCTGTGAACATCTGCCTCCATGCCCCCTCTCTCTTTCTCTCTCTCATCATCTAGTTTCTCCTCTCCTTCATCTTCTCTCCTTACTCCATCTCTTCCTCTCAGTACTCCTTCCCACTTAGCTCCTCCTACATATCACTCTTCCTGTTAAAGTAAAACTTTTCTCTCAAAATACAGTTAGAGCATACTTATTCCTAATTGTACCAGTGAGGTATAAGATAGTTCTAATACCCAGTCCATCATTTTGTTGACTAACCAGAACCTCTGTCATCTCTTCTAACTAAAACACTTACTTTTGATCCTGGCTTTTTTTTTTTTTTTTTTTTTTTTTTTTTTTTTTTTTTTTTTGGCTTTATAATGAATGTCAGCTGAAAACTACTCAGATCTTTTCTCTCAAAGTAAATAGCCAGGATTGGCTATGAGACTATGGGTCTTCAACCCCGTCAGAAATCCAGAATGACTGAGTTAACTGAAGTTATAGGAAGCACTAAACATAGCTTCTAAAACTTAGCCAATTTATAGAGACCTCTGAACACCTGAGAAGCCCCTATACTACCGAATGTTCGAGCATCAAATCTTCAGCCTTCTGGCCCAGAGTCATCTGACAGACCTTAGTGATGCAGGATTATTAAGGGCTGATTATTCTGTCTGGGCAGATATAATCAGTCGACTATTCTGCATGTGTGTCCTCTTCAGGACAGTAGTTAGTCTGTAGATAGAAAGAGGCAATTCTTGCCTACTGGCTGTCACCACACAACTGGCATAACTCCAAGGATGCTCAATTTCTTCTTAGAATCCACAACAGGAAGCTGTCAGGAGCAGACAGGTCTCTAATCAGAATGGACATTTATATAAATTTTTGTTGCGTCAATTCTATGGACTTCTGACGTTTTGAAAACCAACTATCCATGTAAGGTCACCTGGACTGTTGTCTGTTCACTCCTCTTGGTTATTACTAAATAAAATATGGTTAACCTCCTAACAATTAACTCAAAGCCATAAATTTGCTATAGTCCCTTAACTCATAGGTTAACCATCCCAAATCAGTTAAAAAGTTAAGGAAGGACTGGGTCTAGGCCTTGTATTCCTAAATGTGTTATACAAGCACATTGCCCATGAGAGTATCAATATTCATCTTACTTTTATATTAATAAGGAGCTCGTACCAATGAAAACCTTAAATTTGAAATCAAAGTAAATTTTGTACCATTTAAGAAATTATAACTTCATCTTGATAATAATTATACAGATTTCTACCAATAGGTTATGGCTATGCAGTAAGTCCTAACTAATCCCCCCTGTTCCAACAAAACCACTACTTGTCCCTAGAAAGACAGACCATTATTAACCACATTAGTCCCCAAGCCCAGGGAATAGGGGCGCTGACTCTTCTGTAACTTCTTCAGGCTGATTACGGGCGTTGAGATATTAGAAGAGGGGTGGGGGGAAGAGTAAGTTGATAATCCTCTGATGCTGTGTCTTCACTGAATTGAGATGGAATTCCAGGACATCAGAGGTTTGGGCAGGTCTGCTCTGTATACTTGATGAGTAGATACACCAAGGCTGTGTATTCTGCAATATACAATTCTCAGAACAAGTTTTAGTATCAGGGAAAAAAAGAAAAAAAAATTCCCTCCTCCCCCCCCCGGGGGCTGACATTTTTTTTTAAAGATGTTGGTTCTAACAACTTTTCTTCCCCTCCCCCTTTTTAAAATTGGTTGTAATATTTACATTTCAGATTTTATCCCCTTAGCCTACTTCCTCCCACCACCCAGAAACCCCCCATCCCATCCCCCTCCTCATGTTTCTATGAGGCAGTGACCGCACCTACCCCCCCAATTATCCCCTCCCCACCCTCACATTCCCCCTCACTCTGTGTTTATTTTTTTAATGGGACCAAGAAACTCCTCTTCCACCTATGCCCGACAAGGCCATCCTCCCCTACATATACCTCTGGAGTCTTGGGTCCCTCCCTATGTGTTCCCTGGCTGGTGGTTTAGACCCTGGGGGGCTCTGGTTTTTTGTATTGTTGCTTTCCTCCTGGGGTCTCGAACCCTTTCTGCTCCTTCAGTCCTCTCTCTAAGTTCTCTATTGGGGAACCCCTGATCATATCAGTGGTTAACTGTGAGCATCGTCCTCTGAGTGTGTTAGTCTTTGGCAGACCTCTAAGGAGACAGCTATATCATGTTCCTCAGATTATGCACTTCCAGCCATCCACAACAGTGTTTAGCTTAGGTGGCTGTACATGGGATGAATACCGAGGTGGAGTGGTCTCCTGATAGCCCCTCCTTCAGTTTCTGTCCCATGTTTTGTTTCCATATTTGCTCCCTTGAGCATTTTTGTTCTCGTTCTAAGTAGTACTGAGGCATCCCCACTTGGTCTTCCTTCTTCATGAGATTCATGTGGTCTGCTGGTTGGGTCTTCGCTAATCCTAGCTTTGGGGCTAACATTCGCTTAACAGTGAGTAAATACCGTGTGTGTTCTTTTGGGATTGGGTTAACTCACTCAAGATGATAATTTCTAGATCCATCCATTTACCTAAAAATTTCTCAAATTCATTATTTTTAATAGCTGAGTAATACTCCATTGTGTAGATGTACCACATTTTTTGTATCCATTCCTCTGTTGAGGGACATCTTGGTTCTTTCCAGCTTCTGGCTATTATAAATAAGGCTGCTATGAACATAGTGGAGCATGTGTCTTTATTACATGTTGGAGCATCTTCTGGGTATATGCCCAGGAGTGCTATAGCTGGATCCTCAGGTAATGCTATGTCCAGCTTTCTGAGAAACCGCCAGACTGATTTCCAGAGTGGTTGTACCAGCTTGCAGTCCCACCAACAATGGAGGAGTGTTCCTCTTTCTCCGCATCCTCGCCAGCATCTACTATCACCTGAGTTTTTGATCTTATCCATTCTGATTGGTGTGAGGTGGTATCTCAGGGTTGTTTTGATTTGCATTTCCCTGATGACTAAGGATGTGGAGCATTTCTTAAGGTGTTTCTCAGCCATTCGAGTTTCCTCTGTTGAGAATTCTTTGTTTAGATCTGTACCCCGTTTTTTAATAGGGTTATATGGTTGTCTGGAGTATAATTTCTTGAGTTCTTTGTATATCTTGGATATTAGCCCTCTATCGGATGTAGGATTGGTTAGGATCTTTTCCCAGTCTGTTGGTTGCCGATTTGTCTTATTGACAATGTCCTTTGCCCTACAGAAGCTTTGCAATTTGATGAGGTCCCATTTGTCAATTTTTGATCTTAGAGCATAAGCCATTGGTGTTCTGTTCAGGAACCTTTCCCCTGTGCCTAGGTATTCAAGGGTCTTTCCCACCTTCTCTTCTATTAGTTTCAGTGTATCTGGTTTTAAGTGAAGGTCTTTTATCCACTTGGATTTGAGCTTTGTACAAGGAGATATGAATGGATCGATTTGCATCCTTTTACATGTTGACCTCCAGATGAACCAACACCATTTGCTGAAAATGCTGTCTGTTTTCCACTGGATGGTTTTAGCTCCTTTGTCAAAGATCAAGTGACCATAGGTATGTGGGCTCATTTCTGGATCCTCAGTTCTATTCCTTTGATCTTCATGTCTGTCTCTGTACCAATACCATGCAGTTTTTATTACTATTGCCCTGTAGTATAGTTTAAGGTCAGGGATGGTGATTCCCCCAGAAGTTCTTTTGTTGTTGAGAATAGTTCTCGATATCCTGGGTTTTTTGTTGTTCCAAATAAATTTGCAAATTGCTCTTTCTATCTCGATGAAGAATTGATTTGGAATTTTGATGGGGATTGCATTGAATCTATAGATTGCTTTTGGCAAGATGGCCATTTTTACTATATTAATCCTGCCAATCCAGGAGCATGGGAGGTCTTTCCATCTTCTGAGACCTTCTTCAATTTCTTTCTTCAGAGACTTGAAGTTCTTGTCATACAGATCTTTCACTTGCTTAGTTAGATTCACTCCAAGATATTTTATATTATTTGTGGCTATTGTGAAGGGTGTCATTTCCCTAATTTCTTTCTCAGCCTGTTTATCTTTTGAGTATAGGAAGGCTACTGATTTGTTTGAGTTGATTTTATATCCAGCCACTTTACTGAAGTTGTTTATCAGGTTTAGGAGTTCTCTGGTGGAAGTTTTAGGGTCGCTTAAGTATACTATCATATCATCTGCAAATAGTGAAATTTTGACTTCTTCCTTTCCTATTTGTATCCCTTTGACTTCCTTTTGTTGTCTAATTGCTCTAGCTAGGACTTCCAGTACTATATTGAATAGGTAGGGTGAGAGTGGGCAGCCTTGTCTGGTCCCTGATCTTAGTGGGATTGCTTCAAGTTTCTCTCCATTTAGTTTAATGTTGGCTACTGGCTTGCTGTATATTGCTTTTACTATGTTTAGGTATGGACCTTGAATTCCTAATCTTTCCAAGACTTTTAACATGAAGGGATGTTGTATTTTGTCAAATGCTTTCTCAGCATCTAGTGAGATGATCATGTGATTTTTTTTCTTTGAGTTTATTTATGTAGTGGATTACATTGATGGATTTCCGAATATTGAACCATCCCTGCATTCCTGGGATAAAGCCTACTTGATCATGATGGATGATTGCTTTGATGTGTTGTTGGATTCGGTTTGCAAGAATTTTATTGAGTATTTTTGCATCGATATTCATAAGAGAGATTGGTCTGTAGTTCTCCTTCTTTGTTGGGTCTTTGTGAGGTTTAGGTATGAGTGTAATTGTAGCTTCATAGAGCGAATTGGGTATTTTTCCTTCTGTTTCTATTCTGTAGAATAGTTTGAAGAGAATTGGTATTAGTTCTTCCTGGAAGGTCTGGTAGAATTCTGCACTAAAACCATCTGGTCCTGGACTTTTTTTGGTGGGGAGGTTTTTAATGACTGCTTCTATTTCTTTAGGGGTTATGCGACTGTTTAGATGATTTATCTGCTCCTCGTTTAACTTTGGTACCTGGTATCTATCTAGAAAATTGTCCATTTCATCCAGATTTTCCAATTTTGTTGAGTATAGGCCTTTATAGTATGTTCTGATGATATTTTTAATTTCCTCTGTTTCTGTTGTTATGTCTCCCTTTTCAGTCCTGATTTTATTAATTTGAATACTGTCTCTGCACCCTTTGGTTAGTCTGGCTAAGGGTTTGTCTATCTTGTTGATTTTCTCAAAGAACCAGCTCCTGGTTTTGTTGATATTTTGTATGGTTCTTTTTGTTTCAGCTTGGTTGATTTCAGCCCTGAGTTTGATTATTTCCTGCCGTCTACTCCTCTTGGGTATATTAGCTTCTTTTTGTTCTAACTCTTTCAGGTGTGCTGTCAAGTTGTTAATGTATGCTCTTTCCAATTTCTTTTTGTGAGTACTTAGAGCTATGATTTTTCCTCTTAGTACTGCTTTCAGTGAGTCCCACAAGTTTTGATATGATGTGTCCTCATTTTCATTTAAATCTAAGAAGTCTTTTATTTCTTTCTTTATTTCTTCCTTGACCAAGTTATCATTGAGTAGAGCATTGTTCAGTTTCCAAGTATATGTGGGCTTTCTGTTGTTTTTGTCCATGTCGAAGATGAGTCTTAGTCCATGGTGGTCTGATAAAGTACTAGGGATTATTTCAATCTTTTTGTATCTGTTGAGGCCTGTTTTGTGACCAATTATATGGTCTATTTTCGAGAAGGTACCATGGGGTGCTGAGAAGAAAGTATATTCTTTTGTTTTAGGATGAAATGTTCTATAGATGTCAGTTAAGTCCAATTGGTTCATAACTTCTTTTAGTTTCATTGTGTCTCTGTTTAGTTTCTGTTTCCATGATCTGTCCATAGCTGAGAGTGGGGTGTTGAAATCTCCCACTATTATTGTGTAGGGTGCAATGTATTCTTTAAGCTTTAGTAAAGTTTCTTTTATGTATGTGGGTGCCCTTGCATTTGGGGCATAGATGTTCAGAATTGCTACTTCCTCTTGGTACATTTTTCCTTTGATGAATATGAAGTGTCCTTCTTTATCTTTTTTGATTACTTCTGGTTGAAAAATGATTTTATTTGATATTAGAATTGCTACTACAGCTTGTTTCTTGGGACCATTTGCTTGGAAGATTGTTTTCCAACCTTTTACTCTGAGGTAGTGCCTGTCTTTTTCACAAAGGTGAGTTTCCTGAATGCAGCAAAATGTTGGGTCCTGCTTATGTATCCAGTCTGATAGTCTATGTCTTTTTATTGGAGAATTGAGTCCATTGATATTAAGAGATATTAAGGAGAAATGAATGTTTTTTCCTGTTATTTTTGTTATTGGCCGTGGAGATATGTTGGTCTAGCTACCTTCTTTTTAAGGCTTTTGGAAGATTACCTTCTTGTTTTTTCTAGGTTGTAGTTTCCCTCTTTGTGTTGGATTTTTCTACCAATTATTCTTTGAAGTCCTGGATTTGTGTTGAGATACTGTGTGAATTTGGATTTGTCATGGAAAATTTTGGTTTCTCCATCAATAATGATTGACAGTTTTGCTGGGTATAGTAGTCTGGGCTGGCATTTGTGTTCTCTTAGGGTCTTTATGATATCGGCTCAGGATTTTCTGGCTTTTATGGTCTCTGGGGAGAAGTCTGGTGTAATTCTTATAGGTTTGCCTTCATATGTTACTTTGCCTTTTTCCCTTACTGCTTTTAGTATTTTTTCTTTGTTTTGTACATTTGATGTTTTGACTATTATATGGCGGGGAGTATTTCTTTTCTGGTCTAAACTATTTGGAGTTCTGTAGGCTTCTTGTATATTTATGGACACCTCTTTCTTTAGGTTAGGGAAGTTTTCCTCTATAATTTTGTTGAGGATATTTACTGGTCCTTTAAGTTGGGAGTCTTCCCCCTCATCTATATCTATTATCCTTAGGTTTGGCCTTCTCATTGTGTCTTGGATTTCTTGTATATTTTGGGTTAGTACCTTTTTGTATTTTGCATTTTCTTTGACAGTTGTGTCAATGATTTCCATGGTATCTTCTGCACATGAGATTCTTTCTTCCATCTCTTGTATTCTGTTGTTAATACTTGTGTCTTTGACTCTTGATCGTTTTTTTAAGTTTTCTATCTCCAGGGTATTCTCCCTTTGTGATTTCTTTATTGTTTCTACTTCCATTTTTAGATCCTGTATGGTTTTGTTTAATTCCTTCTCCCATTTGGTTGCATTTTCTTGCAATTCCTTAAGGGATTTTTGTGTTTCCTCTTTAAGGGTTTCTATCTGTCTACTCGTGCTCTCCTTAATTTCTTTGAGAGTGTTATTTATGTCTTTCTTAAAGTCCTCTATCATAATCATGAGAAGTGATTTTAATTCTGAATCCTGCTTTTGTGGTGTGATGGGGTGTTCAGGGCTTGCTCTGATGGGGGAGCTGGGTTCTGATGATGCCATGTAACTTTGGTTTCTGTTGCTTACGTTCTTGCGCTTGCCTTTTGCCATCTGGTTAACTCTAGTGCTGCCTGTACTTACTGCCTCTGACTGAAGCCTGCCTTTCCAGTTATCTAGCTTGTGTCTGATCTTCTAGGGGTCCAGATGTCTCTGTGATCTTTTCCAGATGAGCTGATTACAGTGGTATCTCTAGGATGCCTCAGGATATGGTGTCTCCAAGGTAGCAGTCCAGCTAGGTGTCTGCTGTTCTGGGTGCAGTGTCTCTTCTAGAATATCTCAGGATATGTTGTCTGACTCTCTGAGTTCAGTTGTTCCTCTGTGGCTCTGGGTTGAGTGGACCTTCCAGTATATCTCAGGTGGAATCCAGGGTCCACCCAACAGCAGACCTGGCAGAGGTCTGGTCCAGGCCTCAGATCCAAGAACTAGTTTCTAAGACACTGTCCCAGTTAGAGCAACCGGGATCCCCTCTTCCTCTGGGTTCTTGAAGGTTGGGGGCAGAGCTGCCACCCAAGATCTGCTCAGTGCCCTGGCCCAGACTGGAAGGACTATTGAAATTTTTATTGGGGTTTTTTTTTATCACTATTGTGCTGGAGTACAGTTTGAGGTTAGAGTTATTTCCTCAGAAATTTTTTTATTACTGAATTTTTTTTAGCTATTTTGGAGTTTTTGTTTATTCATATGAAGTTCAGAATTGTTCTTTCTATATCTTTGAAGAATTGTGTTGGAATTTTGATTGGGATTGCACTGAAACTGCATATTGTTTTTGGTAAGATGACTATTTTCACTATGTTAAACCAACTGATCCAGTAGCATGAGAGATTTTTGCATCTTTTAATATCACCTCCAATTATTTTTCCTTTGGTGTCTTGAAATTCTAGTAATACAGAACTTTCAATTATTTGCTTAGAGTTACACTAATATGTTTTACATTATTTGTGGCTATTGTGAAGGGTATTGCTTGCCTAATTTCTTTCTTAGCCCATTATCATTTGTATAAAGGAAGGTTACTGATTTGTTTGAGTTAATTTTATATCTAGCTACTTTTCTGAATTTGTTTATCAGTTATGGGAAGTTCTCTAGTGGCATGTTTGGGGGCCCTTATAGATATTATAATAACTTCTACAAATAGTGATACCTTGACTTCTTTCAACTATAGCTCCCTTTGATCACCATTTCTTGTCTAATTGCTCCAGCTAGAAATTCAAATACTATACTGAAGAGAGAGGGAGAGAGAGAGAGAGAGAGAGAGAGAGAGAGAGAGAGAGAGAGGAGAGAGGAGAGAAGAGAGAAGAGAGAAGAGAGAAGAGAGAAGAGAGAAGAGAGAAGAGAGAAGAGAGAAGAGAGAAGAGAGAAGAGAGAAGAGAGAAGAGAGAGAAGCCTGGTCTTGTCCCTGATTTTAGTGAGATTCCTTTAAGTTTCTATCTATTTTATTTGTCATTGGCTGTTTGCTTTATATTACTTTTATTATGTTAGGTACTTTTATTATGTTTATGGCATGGTTTCCTGATTTCTCCAAGACTTTTATTATGTATCTGGTTTTATATGGAGGTCATTGATCCACTTGGACATGAGCTTTGTACAAGGAGATAAAAACAAAAAAGATCAATTGCATTGTTCTACATTCTGACCTCTAGTTGAACAAGCCTTTGTTGAAAATGCTGTCTTATTTCCACTGGATGATTTTAGCTCCTTTGTCAAAGATCAAGTGACTATAGATGTATGGGTTCATTTCTGGGTCTTCAATTCTATTCCATTAATCTACCTGCCTGTCTCTGTACCGATACCATACAGTTTTTACCACTATTGCCCTGCAATAAAGCTTGAGGTTACGGATGGTGATTTCCCAGATGTTCTTTTATTGTTGACAATAGTTTTCGCTATCTTGGGTGTTTTGTTATCCAAAAGTATTTGAGAATGGCTTCTTTTTAACTCCATGAAGAATTCATTTCGAATTTTGATGGGGATTGTACTGAATCTGTAGATTGCTTTTGGCAAGATGGCATTTTTTTCTATATTAATCCTGCCAATCTATGAGTATGGGAGAACTTTCCATCTTCTGAGATATTTCTGATTTCTCTTTTCAGAGACTTGTAATTCTTTTCATACAGATCTTTCACTTCTTGGTTATGGGTGGGGGAACACTCTCATATCAGTGGGGAATGGAATTGGGCAATTCTGGGGGCAGAACCAGGAAAGAGGATAACATTTGAAATGTAAATAAAGAAAATACCTAATAAACAAAAAATGCGGGACACTTAATTGGATGTGTCACCTACTTCATCTACCTTTTCTCCTAAATAATACTGTAGTTTTGTTTAGGATATAAGAAGTAAAATATCAATTTTCTTATATTGCTAATAAATGTAAAGGGAAAGAAATAATTTTTAAAAGTATATTGATTTAATTTTCCCAACAACTTATGTTTCCTCTCATAGTACATATTCAGATAATTTCTGTTTATCTAGTAGTTTGATATAGAATGTATATATGTTTTATACAGCATATATTAAAAAACAAAAAAATGGGTTAAAGAGCTAAACAGAGAATTCTCAACTGAGGAATCTCAAATGATCAAGAAGAAATTAAAGAAATGTTGGCCATCCTAAGTCATAGGAGAAATGCACATCAAGACTACTTTGAGATTCCATGTTATACCCATTAGAATGGATAAGATTAAAAACTCAAAGGAGAGTAGATGCTCTGACAGGTGTAGAGCAAAGGAAGCACTACTATTGTTGGGAGTGAAACTTTTACAGCCACTCTGGATATTGATTTGCTTGTTTATCAGAAGATTGAGAATAAGTCTACCTTGAGTTTCAGCTATACTACTCCTTGGAATAGATCTACTATCCCACAAGATCTTTTACCATCCCACAAGAACACTTGCTTAGCTATGTTCATTATAAATACAGGCCATCATGAACTTTACAGGCAAATTAATGAAACTATGAAATATCATCCTAACTGAGGTAACAATAACCCAAAAGGTTTGTACTCCCATATAAGTTGATATTAGCAATAAGTTACAGGATAACCATGCTATAATCAACAGACACAAAGAGGATAGATAACAAAGAGAACATGAGGGATGATATTTAAATCTTTCTTGGAATGGAAAACAAAATAGTTATCAGAGGTAGATGGAAAGATGGGATGGGGAGGGAAGGGAAGGGACAGATCATATAGAGAAAGATTAGGTGAGAGAGAGATGGGGGGAATAGGCAGGGACTTCTACACAAAACCAGATACCCTGAAATTAATAGAAGAGAAAGTGTAGAAGAACCTCAAACACATGAACACAGGGGGAAAGTGTTTTTAACAGGACACCAATGGCTTATGCCCTAAGATAAGGAATTGACAAATGAAACCTCATTAAATTGCAAAGCTCCTGTAAAGCAAAGGAGACTGTCAATAGGACAAAATGGAACCAACAGATTGGAAAAAGATCTGTACTAATCCTATATACGATTGAGGGCTCATATCCAATATATAGATGATATAGATATAGATTATATAGATATATGTCAAGAAATTAGACTCCATGCAACCAAATATCTCTATTAAATATTGGATACAGAGCTAAACAAAGAATACTAAACTGAGGAAACTCGAGTGATTAAAAAACACCTAAATACATGTTCAACATTTTTAGTCATCATGGAAATGCGAATAAAAACAACCATGAGATTCCACCTCACACCAGTCACAATACCTAAGATCAAACACTCAGGGGATAGCAATTGCTGGTGAGGATGTGGAGAAAGAGGAATGTTTTTCCATTGTTGGTGGTATTGCAAACAGGTACAACCACTCTGGAAATCAAAATAGAACTTCCTCAGAAAATTGAAAATAGATCTACTTGAAGCAATACCATTCTTGAGCACGTACCCAAAAGATGCTCCAAGATATAACAAGGACACTACACTATGTTCATAGAAGCCTTATTTACAATAGCCAGAACCTGGAAGAAACCAAGATGTTCTTCAACAGAAGAATGGACATAGAAAGTGTGGTACATTCACACAATGGTATACTAGTCAGCTATTAAAAACAATGAATTCAAGAAATACTTAGGCAAATGGATGGAACTAGAAAATAATATTCTCTGAGGTAACCCAATCACAAAAGAACACACATGGTATGTACTCACTGATAAGTAAATATTAGTCCAAAATCTCACAATACCTAAGATACAACTCACAGACAATATGAAGCTCAAGAAGAAGGAAGACCAAAGAGTGGACGCTTCAGTCCTTCTTATGAGTAACAAGATACTCAAGGGAGCAATGAGAGAGACAAAGTATGGTACAGAGAATCGAGGAGGAGCCTTCTGGAGAATTCTCTACCTGGGGATTCATCCCATGTGCAGTCAAAAAAGCAGACACTGTAGTGGATGTCAGGGTGTGCATGCTGACAGGAGCCTGATATACCTGTCTCCTGAGAGGCTCTACCAGAATCTGACATATACAGAGGTGGATGCTCAGAGCTAACCATTGAACTACTCTCCAGTGAAGCAGGTATTGAGAAGACTGAGGGAGCTGAAGGTTCTTGCAGCCCCAAGGGAAGAGCTACAATACAAACCCACCAGAGCTCCAAGAGTCTAAACCAGCATCCCCAGAACAGGCATGGGTCCAGCTATAAATGCAGTGGAGGATGGCTTTGTCAGGCATTGGTGAGAGAGGAGGTCCTTGATTCAGTAAAGGTGGGAAGCCCCATTGTGGGGAAATTTAAGGACAGGAGAGGTTAGTGGGTAGATGGGTGGAGGCACACCCTCATAGTAGCAGTGGGAGGGGAGACAGGATAGGAAGTTCCTAGGATGGGGGTAAATGGGGAAAAGTGATAACATTTGAAATGTAAATAAGTAGAATTTCCAATAAAAATGCATAAGTTGAAAAACAAAAACAAAAATAATACGTATAGATCAAGGCGATAAAATTTAATGATGATAACAGTTTATCATATGCAAATAAATATTAACACAGACATATAAATGTACACAATATGTAATATAATTTTATCCAGATATATGTAAATACAACTGAGACACAGTATGATATGAATTAAAATTAATGGCAAATACAACTATACCAAGCAGACAGAAAAAAAATTACCAAGCAGACAGAAAATGCAACAAAACAATTAGAGGCCCTTAATCAGTAACAAAATGAGTATAAAGAAGTACAGAACAATACAATTAAATAGATAAAAAGTATATAAAATGATATGATATGAAAAGGGAAATAGGAATATTGAAGTACATGCAAATGGAGGCCACCATGGAGACAGAAAGCTTAGGAAAAGTGATCAGGAGTTCTAGTCACAAGCATCATCAACACAACATAAAAGATGGAAGAGAAAATTTCAAGCTCAGAACTGTTGGGCCTTGGACGAGGTAACTCCATTTAACCTGTTACTTTCAGTCACGTAGGACAGGTAGAGGGTGTGACTAACAAGTCTCCACCTCCAGAGATTTAAATATTAATGAATTATCAAAAGGCAAGGGGCGTAGCTAATTAAGTTATTCCCTCCCCTTTCTCCCTTCCCTAAAAGATTGGCCTCCCCTGGCTTTTGAGGGGGGAAGCACATACCAGTTGCGTCCATTCACCATGCCATGAACAATAAAAGCTTTGGAAAACCGGACTCCAAGTGTCCATGGTCTACAAGAAAAATCCTGGCTGAATCTGCTAAGCAAGTATACTTCCTGCAAGATGTGAAGTCTCTTGGTCCTCTCTCAGCGCGCCCTGCGCGCGCTCCCCGACTCCATTCTGCCAGAGTTCCAAGACCCCAGATGGAGGCCAATCTGGCGTATGGATCTGCTGCCATACGACCCACACATTCTCCCCTTTTGCTGCGCTCACCCATCGCCTGAGGCTTGGGCCCAAAACGGAGATTTCCCACCGAGAGACTCCTATGCAGAGTCTGCTTTGCGCACTGTGAGTGCCCTGCTTAGCCCCTGCTCCTCTACAATAGCCCTATCTCTGACAAAGGACAGTACAGACCAGCGACAGAGATCCACACCCATGCATGGGCCTACATTGTTTCCTACAGGTGGTGGACAACGTGCGCAGAGCCAGCTCCACAAGCGCCCCCCGCTGGTGTCTGCAAAAACCATGAGTAACAGCTCTCTCTGTCCACCCTACCCCCTCTTTCTTTCTCTGATTCTTAGCTATAGTCTAACCCCTGCCTAATACAAAAGAACTAGGTCTCTCTCCCCACGTGTTCTCCAGCTCAAGGACAAGATGGTGGCAGCTTCTTAGCCCCCCACTCTTCCCATCCCCCCAGCTCCACAGAGGGGGTTCCTTCACAGCTAATAGCTGTCTTTCAAGCCACAGCACCTGCTGTAACCCTCTTTCTAAGACTCCCTTGGCTGAGAGACTCCTTCTTGCGGCTGAGACCGTCCTGTCCTCCTCTCTCTCTCTCTCTCTCTCTCTCTCTCTCTCTCTCTCTCTCTCTCTCTCTCTCTCTCCAGGGCCCTCCGGTTCTGGAGAGCAACTCCTGCTAAAGAGGTTATCTGGCATTGAAGAGATTCAAGGCTGTCTGTCATAGAGGCCATTGCCTGGTCAAGCTTGTCCTGGAAGTCGCCGGCCAGATGCTGTGTTTGGACAAGAGCTGCTCCAGCAGTTCCAGTAGATCCAAGTGAGACAGCAAGGCCTAGTCCAATGAGCAGAGGGATGAAGATCTCTCTCTTCTTTTGGTTTTCTCTCATCTGCAAGGCGAGCTCTTCAGGTTCATAGAGATAAACCTGAGGAACAACAATCACGGGGGCGCAGGAGCCTTGAAAATGAGGGTTGATACAGGCACCTGTAGTGCCCTTGTACCAGAGCAGGGCAGGAGGGTTGACACATACTGATTTGGTAATGGTGATGTCATGAGCACATGTGAGATGGGGTTTCAAGGAGGGTCCTATAAGGCAGAGGCGGGGGTAGGTCAAAGTGAGGAATGTCCTGTGTTTTCCTCGTGGGCAGGGGTCCATGGAGGTTGTGAAGTGAAAAGTTAATGGGAACAGCTGTTAATAATGGTCGGGAGAGGGAGGCACAGAAAAAGCATTGGGATGAATTGGGATGGGTCGTCAGGGGAAGGAGGTCTGCTGCATATTGGATGTATTGTAGCCAGGAGAGGGTAGCTTGTAGTTCCTCCTGAGACTGGTTTTCCTGTTGGATAATATTAGCATGAGTAAAGGCTGATTTGGGGGCAGGGACAAGTTCATAAGAGACATGTAGGTCAGCTATCGGGTGTCTGGCATAGCCATTGGGGTAAAGTTTAACCACGACTCCGATTCGCCAACATTCATTCCATGGATCAGTGATGGAAAGCTGAAAATGAGTTTTAAGGTTGGTGAGCATGGTGCCACCATGACTGGTGGATTCCATTCTGCAGCTCCAATATCTGCAACCTCCGTATGTGGAGACCTCCTGGAGACATTCACCTGTGTTTTGGTAAGGAAAGCAGAGAAAAGGGCTGGGGATAGTGGAGATGGATTCCGGGTGTAGGGGGATCTCAATCTTGGTTCGACATCCTTCAAGTGGGCAGTCCTGGGTTCCTATAATTTTGTTGTGTCCATTATAGGTTTCCCTAGCATAGAATCTCCAATGGTAGGTGTTGGGAAGGCTAGGGGGAGGCTGGGCGGTAGCAGAGTTAGCATGAAGGATGGTGAAAACTGCCAAGAGAATGGAAGAGAGGGGGGCTTGTGGAGGGCACATGGCCTGGGCAGCTGTTATCAGGTCATGGATGTCCTTCCAGGAGATCCTGCTGCTCCTCTGGGCATGGCGACTCCTTTGCCTTCTCTTCATCCTCGGTCCTTGATCTGTCAGTGAGAGGCAGGCCATCTTCTTGGTTGGTGGGTTGGTGTCGGACATTTCTGGCAGGGACCCAGATAGGCTTGGGCTGGTCCTGTGGAAAAACACAAGCGAAACCCCTCCCGGTTGTGAGGAGGGGGTCTGGTCCCTTCCAAATTCCATCCAAAGGATCTCGACATCATACTAGGATAGGGGGAGCTAATTTCGGTGTGTGTGCCAATGAAGGGAGATAGAAGGGTGTTTGGAGGTTTTGTAGATGTTAAATATGTTTAGGGTAGTCAGGGCCATCATTAATTGTACATTAGGGGGATAAGCGGTGGCTTGTTGTTTCAGGAGTTGGGCCTTCAGGGTCTGATGTGTCCTTTCTATTATACCTTGACCCTGAGGGTTGTGGGGAATTCCCGTATGATGGGTAATTTCCCAGCGTGTGCAGAAGGTTTTAAATTGAGAGCTAGTGAAGGCGGGGCCATTATCAGTTTTTATCTGCTGAGGAATGCCCATGATGGCAAAGGTAGAAAGCATATGGTAGATCAGCCTTTTTGAGTTTTCACCTGTCTGGGCTGTAGCCCATACGAAATGTGAGTAAGTATCTATGGTGACAAAAACATATTTTTGTTTACCAAATTGGGGAACATGGGTAACATCAATTTGCCATAAGGCATTAGATTTGAGGCCTCGGGGATTGGTGCCCATGGCTTGCAAAGCTGTGGTGGTAATGAGGGATGCACAAGAGGCACATGTTTTTATTATCCTTTGAAGCTGAGCAAGGGGGATGTGGGGGAAGCGAGCATGAAGCCCCTTCAGATTTGCGTGTGTGCGTGAGTGAAATTGGTCAGCTTGCTCAGTGGAGGCTATGAATGTTCCGGTTGAGGCAGTTTGGTCAGCGAGTGTATTCCCCTCAGATATAGGACCTGGTAGGGGACTGTGGGATCGGATGTGTTGGATATAGATGGGGGAGGCTCTCTCCTGTAGGAGGGCAGAAACCTTTACGAGTAGAGGGGAAAGTGGGTTGTCATCTAATTTGATAAATGACCTTGACAACCAAGGAAGCAAATTGACAGCATATATGCTGTCTGAAAAGAGGTTAAGGGGGCCTTTGACTTCTTTTAAAGCTAGGTAAATGGCATATAGTTCTTTATATTGGGGGCTCTTTGAATCGGAGGATAGGGGGTTCATCTTCAGGGAAGTAGTATATTACTGCTGCAGCTCCCCTCTTTCCCCCATCGGTAAAAATTGAGGGGGCTCCTGCTATGGGCTCTCTGGAGAATAGTTTGGTGGGTAGCCATTGCAACAGAGGGAGGGCAGAGGCCCATTTTTCATCAGGATAATGGTTGTCAATTTGTCCTGGGAATCCTATTAAGCTGATAGCAAAGTGGGTATGATTTTTGATCAGCCACTGAACATCAGAGAGGGAGAAGGGCTTGACAAGAACGTCAGGTTCTTTTCCTAGGATCTGTAGGGCCCTATCTCTGCCATTTTTAATCATATTGGCAAGTGCATCCACTTCATTTAGAATTCGGGGTGCACCACCCATCGGAGTATGGAGCCATTCTAGCACCCCCTGTGGTTGGTGAAGGGCTCCTACAAGGGTGGGGGAGAAATTAAAGATAAGGAGACGTACAGGTACTGTTGAGTCATATCTAGCAAGAGCCATATCATTTAGGGCTGAATTGACAGATTTTAGGGCTTGGACTGCTTCTGGGGACAGTGTCCTTGGGGAGGAGGGATTTTTATCTCCTTTCAGGAGGTTAAAGAGAGGTTGAAGGATGCTTGTGGGGAGGTGAAGCCAGGGTCGAAGCCAATTGAGGTTGCCCAAAAAGCTCTGTAGTGAGGAAAGAGTTAATTTTTGAGGGAAGGAGAGGGTGGGCTTGAGGGGACATATTGAAGTAAGGGAGATCTCTGTTCCTAGAAATGTAATGGGGGGAATAAGTTGGATTTTGTGAGGGGCTATTTTGAATCCTAGGGCAGATAGGGAAGGTATTAGCTGGTCCTTAAGTTGGGAGGGGGAGGTAGAAGCATCTCCCCAGACCAAGATGTCATCCATGTAATGATAGACATTGAGTCCTTTGTCTAAATAGGGTTTTAATGCAGTGGCTACGGCCTCCTGACAAATGGTAGGACTGTTAGCCATTCCTTGGGGGAGAACGGTCCATTCATATCGTAAGGCTGGGCCAGAGTTCTTAATGGGGGGCACTGAGAATGCAAAGTGTTCACAGTCCCGAGGGTGGAGAGGGATGGAAAAAAAGCAATCTTTTATGTCTATTGCTAGTAGAGAAACTTTGGCAGGAATGGCTGAGATATGGGGTAGCCCTCTTTGCGGGGAGCCCCAGATTCGCATGGTTTTGTTAATTGCCCTCAAATCTTGTAATAGTCTCCACCCCCCTGAGCGCTTTTTTATAGCAAATACAGGGGTGTTCCATGGACTATGGGAGGGGCGGATGTGTTGTAGAGACAGCTGCTCCTCTACAAGTTCTCTGAGGGCCTTAAGTTTCTCCCTTGATAGAGGCCACTGTGGGACCCAGACAGCTTCATCAGAGAGCCAGTCAAGGCAGGGAGTACTAAATTTAACAGTGGCCCCTAGAATTGGGGGTGATTTGGAGGGGGGTTATTTGGGTCTCCTTGGGTATTATTTTGTTCATAAGTAATATCCTCTATCTTAATGTGGTCTCTTTCTGGCTTCGTGGTGAGGACCACATCTAAGGCTTGTAAGATATCTCTTCCCAAGAGATTGGTGGCTACTTGAGCTACCAGGGGGTGTATAAGGCCGGTAGCCCCATCTGGGTCTTCCCATTTATAGGTCTCTTTGGTGATGAATGCGTGAGAGGTACCCCCTATGCCTAAGAGCTTGGGCCCAGGGGTCAACTGCCAGTTCTGTGGGACCTCTTGCTGTCTCAGAATTGTCCGGTCCGCTCCAGTGTCAATAAGACACTTGAATGGTTTATCATCTATTTTAATGGTTAACTTTGGGTGGGAGCCTTCTGAGATGCTGGACACCCATAAGGCTTCTACAGGAGTAGTTTTCCCTCTTACTGTCGGGGCTGAGGGTTGCCCCGTTTGAAGTTTAAAGGCTCTAGTCGGTTACCATCCTTATCATATCGAGCCGTACAGAACCTCCTCCAGTGGAAACCCTCTCTGCAGTGGGGACAGGGAACATTAGGAGGATTGGAATCTGTTATAGAAGGGGAGTTTAGTGGGCATTCGTCCTTCCAATTCGTCCTGCCTCTCCACATTTGAAGCAGATTCCTTCTGTTTTTACTGCTGCCACAAATGCCTGAGCTATGGATGTGACCTGGTGAGATGCAGTTCCTATTTCTCTGGTTGCCACAATCCACCTATCATGATGTTCTTCCCGGAGACCCTGGCAGGCTAGTCTAGACTCAGAAGTCATGCCTTCCCAAACAATGGTTTTAAGAAGAAGGTCTCTAGCTGTGGGATTGGAGATTTTTCTTTCTAAGCTCATTTTAGTTCTGAGGATAAAATCAGACAGGGATTCTCCAGGCTTCTGATGAAGGGAGAGTAGGGAGTGGGCAGGGTCTTGAGATCCTGAAGGTGGAGTAAGCCTATTCCAGGCTTGAATGGCACAGAGGCGGACCTGGTCATAGTAGCCTGCTGGCTGACTTGCCTGTTGTGCCCCAGTAGAGAAATCTTCCTGGCCAAAGAGTTCTTTAAAACCCCATGGAGTGTCATCTTCCCTTCCCTGGTTTTGCCTGACTTGTTGAAGACACTCATCATGATAGTAGGCCTCCCATTCTAGAAACATTGGACCAGGAAGAGCAGAACGTCAAATATCTCTCCAGTCTTGGGGGGTGTTTAAGTTGGCAATATGGCTCTGCAGGAGGGATTTTGTCCACGGTGTATGAATGCCATCTTCCTTCACTGCTTGCCTGAGTTCTTTTAGGTCTGAGGCCTGGAGTGGATACCAGTTAAGTGGCTTAGCTCGGGTGGGGTTGATATTAACTGGAAATGCTCGGGTAGTTTGAGTTTTGAGTTCTGCATCAGATTCCTGAGTAGCATGGGAGGCGGGGTTAGTTTTTATGTGAGAGTCCCTGAGATTGCAGAGTTGTTGAGTAGTTGATGGTTGTTTGCAAGGGACTATGGAATTTGGCAGGGCTTTATCTGCAGATTCTGGAGGTCTCTCACTTTTGTGGCTAGGAGAAGGGGAGGGGATTTATCTCTCTTCGGTTGGGAAGAAAGTGGGGAGGCAGGGGAAAGCTCCTTTGGTATTTTAATGGAGCCTTGCCTTTGGATGGGGGAGGGAGGAGCAGAAGGAGCAGATGGATTTTTTGGCATTTCCTCCAAGGCATAAGGGGGAAGGGGTGGGTAGATTGATTTTATTTCTCTTATTAATTGGGTAAGGGCTGTGAAGTCTGAAAAGGGGTGATTTTGGGGGCTTGTGTTTTTGGGTTCATTTAACTGAGGGGCCCCAGGAGCTGTGTTGTTGTTCTCAGTCTGTCCAATTTTAGTTGGTCCTATACATTGCCGAATTGCAGCTAAGATCAGCAAAAACTCACGAGGGTTTTTTTTTTTTTTTATCTCTGTTTTTGATAAGGGAAGCTACTTTGCTCCATGAGTCTGGACTGTAAATATTATCCTCTGCCATGCATGGTGCTATCTGAAGAACTTCCTCCCAAAACAAGGAGGCTTGCTTTTTGCCTATTCTTATCCCATGGGTCTTTAGTAAGGAGTATATTTGCCTGGCCTGGGGTGAACATTTATGTGAGGTGGAGTTTCCCATGATAGAAAAAGAGGAGAAATGCCTTGTCCAATGGGAACATTCCCTTGGCCTATTGGCTTTGGCGGATTCCACAATGGTCCAAGAGCGCCAAGCCTTCCCGGCGATTTAAGAACTGGCAGCCGCCCTTATGGCTTTTAAATGGCTGCTGCTTTACCAGATTTGCTTTTTGTTTTAGAGAGAGTCTAGATAGAGAGTCTTTGCCAACACCCGTTGCAGGCTGTCGGGATTTAAGCAGAGGCCAGGGAAGCTTTGAACCAGCACCAGAGAGTGGCCCTGGCCAGGAGGTAGCAAAAGCTCCCTTGGCTTACTTAAATCCACGTGATGGCTTCCAACTGAAACACAGGAGGAAAAAACAGATTTCTTGTTTCAAGAGTTTGGGGCTTACCCTTCCCGCGGTATCAGTAGCTGCGTGGTTGTGTGGCTTCCAAGGCCCCACGTTTGAGGCGCCAGATGTGGGGGACCTGGTCCTGCAGATGTCCCGGTGGCAGTCTCCCCGCTAGTGGCAGGGCGTGAGTGGGGACGGGGGGATTGCCTGCCCATGCCACTGCTTCTGGCGTCTGTGTCGCTGGCTAATCTTCTCCAGGTGTTGCCCCTGCTACTCCGTGCTGAACTGGTCCAGGCTTGGGCCAGGCTGATAAGGAGCCAGACTAGCTGACAGAAAGGCAGCTGGGCGTTCCAGGCAGGCTCCAGGGAGAGCCGGCGGGTTGTCAAACGGTACAGCTCTTTGTTTAGCCAGGAAATGTGGCTAGGTAGCAGAAGAGCCTAGCAGGCTCTGAAGCGTTACAGCTCTTAAGCCGGGAAGTGCCGGCCAGGTAGTGGAGAAGGGCTGCGGCAGGTCAATGACGAAAGGAAGTTCTCGGATGCCTGCATGGTTCTTGTGTGCCCTTTACTTCTCAATTAAGCTCAATATATACAGTTTGGGGTGGGTGAAGGTTTTAGCAGCAGGTAACCTCATTGGCTTAGTCTGAGGTTTGGGGGATGCCTCATATGCATGTGAGGAGAGCCTGGGGCACCATTCCTACGTGACCCGATGGTCGTAGACCTCTCAACCTCTCTGAGGGAGGGGCTGTGAAGTGGTAAAGGGCAGGAGCTGAGAGCAGTGCCAGGGGGCCAGGAACAAAGCCAAATGGCCTACCGTTCCTCAAAGGGTCTCTGGGGTTTGAAGCTCGTTCAACCAGACACCTGGTTGTCTCTCAGCTCAGTGCCCTACACAGAACATTCAATAGTAACTCAAGTACTGTGCTTCAATCATTTATAATCAAGGCAAGAGTATGACAGCGTCCAAGATGGCATTGTACAAGAGGAACTGGGAGTTTTACATCTTCATCTGAAAGCCAATAGGAGACAATTGACATCCAGGCAGCTAGGACCAGGGTATTAAAGTGAATTTCCATAATGATACACCCACTCCAAAAAGGCTAAAACGCCTCTCCTAATAGTGCTACTCCTTAGCCCAAGCAAATAGAATCCATCACAATGGGGAATAGTCTTGAATGCAATGGTAGAGGAGACAACATATTGAACAGAAAAGAAATCACTTAAGCTCTAAGATCATCAATTTATAAATGGCATCTAGTAAAGCTAAAAGGCAACTACAAGGCCAACAATACCACCAATAGAATGAAATGGCAGCCTATACACTGGGAAAAGAACTACACTACCTCTCATCTGACAGAGAACTCATATCCAAATGTATAAAGAGCTCCAGAAATTAGATAACAGCAAATCAAACAATTGGATTAAAATTGGGGTACAGAGCTAAACAGAAGATCCTTAATAGAGATCCCTAATGGCTGAGAGACCCTTAAAGAAATGCTTAATATCTATAGTCATCAGAGTAGTACAAATCAAAACAACTCTGAGATTCCACCTTATACCCTTCAGAATGGCAAAGACCAATAATTCAAGCTAGAGCACTTACAAGGATGTGGAGCATGGAAAACAATCTTCCATTGTGGTCGGATGTGCACAATTGAACAGCTGAGCACAGCATTGCCTTGGTGAAGACAGACTGCATGATAACTGAAAACAGCTCAAGTCTAGGAGTTGTAGGTATGGCTAATATCTTATCAAAATGGAAAATACAGGGGCCTTCAAGAGATTCATTAAGTATATAGAAAATAACTTTTAATATCTTGAGTTTGAAAATATTTACCAGTGGGATCTTTGGAAGTAATTTTGTATCTGTTGATATACAGACCATTTTTAGGACTGGTAACCCTACAGGGTCTTACAAGAACTGTTATGATAGTACTCAGCCTAAGGATTTCATGAATTCATTGTTTTTGATATTTAATAGCCGAGTAAGACTCCATTGTGTAAAAGTACCAATTCTTTGGCAAATAGATGGAACTAGGAAATACCATCCTGAGTGAGGTAACTTAATCTCAAAAGAACACACATAGTATACACTCACTGATAAGGGAATATTAGCCCAAAGCTTGTAATACACAAGATAAAACTCACAGACCTCACGAAGGTCATGAATGAGAAAGACCAAAGTGTGGGTGCTTCAGCCCTTCTTAGAAGGAATAACAAAATACTCATGGGAGAAAATATGGAGACAGTATGAAGCAGAAACTGAAGAAGGGGTGATCTGGATACTGTCCACCTGGAGATCCATCCCATGTTCAGTCACCAAAGGCAGAGGTTGTTGTGGAGGCCAGAAAGTGCATGCTGACAGGAGCCTGATATAGCTGTCTCCTAAGAGGCTCTACCAGAGCCTGACATATACAGAGGCAGATGTTCACAGCTAACCACTGAACCTATCATGGGCACCCAGAGGGGATAAGAACTCCACAAGAAAACCAACGTAGTCAAATAACCTGGACTCCTCAGGGGCTCTCACTAACAAAACACTGAGATGAACTAGCTTACAAAAGTTAAAGACTTATTTAATTCACAATTTGGAATGAGCATCTTCCCATGGTATCAAATGATCATGGCAGAGAACATAAGGTTGACTTCATGACCAATAAGCAAAGAGAAAGAGGTCAGAACATCACAATTCTTTCCAAAGCCAAGTAAACTCAAGTCAGCAAAAGACTTCTCAATGTGCACCTTCTTCTGACATTTCCCAATAGCCCACCCTTGAGACAAATGAACCCTTTAATACTTTAATATCCATCACGTGGGAGCAGTCAAAATATAACTTGTAGCATGACTTATGCCTAGAAGTTCAATCATAGTTGTTCTTCTTAGAGGGCTCCTGTGATTTTAGTGGCATTTGTAACTTTTCTGTTTCCACATCTGTGTTGATTTAAATAAGAAACTTCTCAAAGGCTCATATATTTGGATGCTTAGTTACCAGGAAATGAAATTTTTCATTGGATTCAAATGATATAGCCTTTTGGGTGGAAGAGTGTTCCCGGGTGTGTTTTGAGGTTTCACAAGTCTAAGTCAGGCCACTCTCCCCATCTTTCTCTGTCTACAGATCATGATGTAGTTCCCAATTATTTCCCCCAGCACTCTGCCTTCTATGCCTGCCACCATGCTTCTTGCAATTATGATAACAAATTAAGCTATTTTTATCCTCTTGATATAATTGTCTTAGTGCCCATTATTATCCATTTTTTACCTAAGCCCTACCAATGTTATCAGGTCGGTTGTGCTTATTTCTCTTTTTTTAAATTTCATGTTACTTCCTTTTAGACACTGAGAAATCTGTCCTATTTACAAACCAGAAGTTTGGCCTTGATATCTACTCCCTGGAAAGAAGGTAGAAGGATACCCTGCAGTACCTGCATTGTCTTTGCAGGGAACTTCTTCAGATACTTTTCCCATAGTGCATCACTGTCAATAAGGACACAAAGCTTGTTAAACAAACCATAGGATACCTAGAAGAACCTGGATCCAGATAGATAAAATTAGATAGATAGAAATCAAATAGATAAAAATTAAAGAGAAAAACATTTAGAGAATTTGAGCCTGTGACATAATGATCTAAACATAATCAGAAAGAGGTAGCATGTATGGAGAAAAGTCTGTGAAAACATAAAATGAGATCATATTAAGCCATCCTTAGCAGCCTTTAGGGAGAAATGTCTCAATCTGATGCAAAGTTATATCAAATTACAACAGGTTGCCCAGCTTACAAAGAACAAAATTTTATTTCTCTCTGAAGAAGTAAAAGTCCAAGATCAGTAAAAATTCAGAAAAATTTTACTGAAAAAAATGAGAAAATGAGAATTCATCTTTTAGCTTACATATGAGAGTTTATCAGTGCAAATTCATGATTTAGTCAAAGTTATTTCAGGACTTTTTGTGAGGACATTAGTCTCAATTACCTGCTTGGGATTCATGAAGTACAAAGCCCTGGTATCCTCTCATTATGACATGTGAGTGCCAAACAATCACATTCAGTGCAGCTGAACATAAAAATTCTGAACATAAACATAGACCCCATGAACCTGCTACATTGCTTATATTAACATTTTATACTTATGGGAATTTTTGTTTGTTTGTTGTTTTGTTTTTTAATGATGTATTTATTTATTTAATGTATAAGCATACACTGTAGCTGTCTTCAGACACACCAGAAAAGGGCATTAGATCCCATTATAGATGGTTGTAAGCCACTATGTTGTTGCTGGGAATTGAACTCAGGACCTCTGGTAAGAACAGTCAGTACCCTTAACCACTGAGGCATCTCTCCAGCCCTCTTATGGGTTTTATAGTAACAATAATAACTGATTTGGGACGGTTAGCCTATGAGTTAAGGGACTATAGCAAATTCATGGCTTTGAGTTTATTGTTAGGGTGTTTTCCATATTTTATGTAGAAATAGCTGAGAAGAGTTAACAGACAACCATCCAGATTACCTTACGTGGATAGTTGGTTTTCGAAACGTCAGAAGTCCATAGAATTGACGTTACAAATATTTATATATTAATGTTCATTTTGACTAGAGACCTGTCTGCTCCTGACAGCTTCCTGTCATGGATTCTAAGAATAAATTGAGCATCCTTGGTGTTACTCCAGTTGTGCGGTGACAGCCACTAGGCAAGAATTGCCTCTTTCCATCTACAGACAAATTACTGTCCAGAAAAGGACACACTGATTATATCTGCCTAGACAGAGTAATCAGCCCTTAATAATTCTGCATCACTAATGTCTGTCAGATGATTCTGGGTCAGAAGGCTGAAGATTTGATGCTCCAACGTTTGGTAGTATAGGGGCTTTCCAGGTGTTCAGTGGTCTCTATAAATTGGCTAAGTTTTAGAAGCTATGCTTTGTGCTTCCCAAAATTTCAGTTAACTCAGTCATTCTGGATTTCTGACGGGGTGAAGACCTATAGTATCATATCCAATCCTGGCTATTTACAGAACAGATCTGAGTGGAAGGTTTTCAGTTGACATTCATTCTAAAGCCAAGAAAAAAAGCCAGGTTCAAAACTAAGTGCTTTAGTTAGGACAGATGACAAGATGACAGAGGTTCTGGTTAGTCAACAAAATGATGGACTGGGTATTAGGACTATCTTATACCTCACCAGTACATTTAGGAATAACTATGCTCTAATTGCATTTTGAGAGAAAAGTTTTATTTATTTTTTTATATATTTTTTTATTAGATCTTTCATTTACACTTCAGATGCCATCCCCTTTCCCCATTCCCCCCCCCCCTTAGGAAACCCCTATCCCATGCCCCCTTTTCCTTTTTGCATTTATACATTTTTTTTAAAAAAAATGTTAATCATAGGCTTTATAAGTTTGGTATTGTTCAATCAGAGGTGTAACCCACTACCCAACCTAGATATATCAACTATCTTTGACTGGTGGAGATACATGAACATCTGCTTCCCTGTCTCCCCCCTCTATCTCTCTTTCATCACCTAGCTTCTCCTCTCCTTCTTCTCCTCTTCTTATTCCTTTTCTTCCTCTCAGTATTCCTCCCACCTTAGCTCCTCCTACACATCACCCTTCCTGTTAAAAGGAAACTTTTCTCTCAAAATACAATTAGAGCATAATTATGGCAATTTGTACCAGTGAGGTACAAGATAGTCCTACTACCCAGTCCATCCTTTTGTTGACTAACCAGCACCTCTGTCATCTATCCTAACTAAAACACTTAGTTCTGAACCTGGCTTTTTCCTTGGCTTTAGGATGAATGTCAGCTGACGACCATACACTCAGATCTTTTCTCTCAAGGTAAATAGCTATAAGTTTTCAATCCCGTCAGAAATCCAGAATGAGTGAGTTGACTATAATTGTGGGAAGCACAAAGCATAGCTTCTAAAACTTAGCCAATTTATAGAGACCTCTGAACACCTGGACACTCGCTCTACTTCAAAACGTTGGAGCATCTGTTCTTCTGCCTTCTGGCCCAGGATCATCTGACAAAAGTTTTATTTTAACAGGAAGGGTGAAGCTAGGTGATGAGAGAGAGAAAGAGAGGGGGTCATGGAAGAAGATGTTCACGTGTCTCCACCAGTCTATATAGCTAGGTTGGGTATTGGGTTACACTTCTGATTGAGCAATACCAAACTTATAAAGCCTTTTATTAACATTTTAAAAAAAATGTATAAAAGCAAAAGGAGGAGGGGGAATGGGATGGGGCTTTCTAGGGAGCAGAAATGGTGAAAGGGTATGGCATCTGAAATATAAATAAAAAACCATTTTGCTTCTAGGGATATTCAATCAAAGAGGGCTAATATGGTCCTCCTTTTAAAGCATGTCTCTTATTTTTATCTTGCATCCAAGAAACAACATGGGTAATATGACAATAGCTCATATTGGGCAGAAATTTTATTCTTTTACTTCTTTCAATGGGCATAGCTATGCTTAATATCCAGATATTTATCACACCTTCTTGTTGTCCTCATCATTTGTATTCAACTATACATCATTTTGCATTGTATGTTCACATAACAATTAGACTCACAATTTTATGGTTTTCCAGCAAGAACATGTAATCTAATATGGTACTTACTTTTCAACCTGTCTGCATTGACAGAGCTGAATAGGGCTCCGGATACAGAGAAGATATGTAACATTTATTAATTACATTAATTAAGAATAAATATTTTAAGTAACTTATGAAAATATTTAAGACTCACAAAAATAGTAGCAGGTTTTTCTGTTGTTGCTGTTAGAACTTAGCATCAATAGTGAACATTCCAATAAACAATAGATTAATTTCCTAGTGAAGCCTCACAGTTATTGACTTTACTGTCTACATTTCTGTTGTCATTCTGTTAGTTTGGGGTGTCCTTCAAGGTGAAACTGCTTACTTAACTGTTCTGACATCTTTCATTTATTTCTGATGGATATTTCTCCGTAATTTTCCAAAATTTTGCAAATACTTAAAAGCCATGTATTCATGTAAACAGCCCAGTTTTCTTGTTCTTACTTTTTTTGTCATTTTTTTTTTTGAGAATTCTCTGAGACAAGACTAAAATAAAGTATTAAATAGATAAGAGTTATTTTAATCATTGGTTTCCGATCATCATGGTGATGTTTTGTGACAAATCTTTTCAGGGGAGACTCAAGAAACATTTACTCACACATTATAACCAACACAGAGTAGACCAAAACAGATCCCACCAATGGCCCATTTGGGGAACTGATGAGTCTTACTGAGATTATTTATAGAGTATGGATGACAGTGAGCAGAACTAGTTTAAAGACAGCTGCATCACCAATGCTTAGGTGAGTATGTGTGGCAGCTCTATAAAGCTGGAAATCTGGATCAAAATGCTAAGCCTGAAAGCAGGCCAGCTGATTGAAAAGTGTCCTGTTCAGGTTCCTTATTTGGTACAAACCTTTTCTGGGCAACCTGTCTAGTTTCTGTTTATTCTGCTTAGCTTTCTTTTCTGTGAGGAAGATTCAGTTTAATTGCTTCCTCTGACAGGTTGTGCCCTAGTGAATCTGGGCATTTTTAGGAACTTCCTTAAACTATTTTGAGTTATTTATCTTTCAGTTTAAGCAGTTTGCTGTAGGAGAGAATATTTCTAACTTGGATGAAAACATGTATGTACAAGTAAAGTATACAAAATTGTACCCATCAAAGCAGCTACAGAAGAAAAGCCCACAGGAAAATATTTATTTATGTAGGTCTACCACCTCCAAGCATTGTATTCAAACGCTCAAATCCTTGGTAGATTAAACCATTCATTGGTTCAGATTCATCAGCATTTGATTATCTCAAGACAAGTCACACAGTTATACACTAAGATGGTAGTTATTAATCCTATTCTGTTGCTTAATCTGATTCATGTTTGAGAATTATATAAATCTAGATGAGGAATATTAGATGATATGCAGGATTAGTCTTAGAAGCTTTATCTGTACTTCTTTATCAAATAAACAACAATTAAGACCTACCATCACCAAACTTCCAGATGATTTTGAAAGAATTAGCTTTGATTTAGTCTTTTCTCACATTATTGTCATTATCTGTCTACTGGTCCAATTCTGAATTCTTTCTCCTTTCTTTCCAAAACAATGTCCCTACCCACCCCTTCCCTGCCAGGCCTCCATTACATGGAATGCCAATTCTCTCAAAATTTAGGTATGTCTTAACTTACTGAGGCTAGACTAGGCAGTTCTCTGCTGTATATGTGTCAGTGTCCATGGGTCAGCTAGTGTATTCTGCCTGGTTGGTGGTTCAGTGCCTGAGAGATAATCTCAGGGATTCAGATTAGCTGAGACTGCTGGTCTTCCTATGGGTTGACCCTCTATAAATTCTTCCAGCCTTTACTTAATTCAACCACAGAGCTGCCCCACTTCTGTTCATTGGTTGAATGTAATTATCTCCCTGTATCTAGGTCAGCTGCTTGTTGGGCCTCTGGGAGGGCAGGACTGATAAGTTCCTGTCTGTTAGCACACCATAGCATCAGCAATAGTTTCATGTCTTGGATCCTCCCTTTGAAATGGATCTCAATTTTTGGCATATTCTGAAATTTTTATCCCTTAAACTCTTCTTCACTTTTGTCACTGCAGTTGTTTCAGATAGGAACAATTCTGGGTCAGAGTTTTAATTGTGAGATGGCAAACCTAACTCTCTACTAGATGTTCTAAAATTCTACTGGAGATGGACTTCACAAGTTTCCTCTCCCCACTCTTTTGCATTCCACATAAGGTCCGTTCCTTCAAGTCCTACAGTTCTCTCATCTCCCAGGTCTCTGACACATTTTAGAGGGTTCCCCTAACTCCTAACAACCAAAGTTGCCCACTTCCATTCTGCTGCTTGTTCCCATGGCAATAATCTTACCTCCAAATACCTGATATTGCTCCTCTTTATCCCTCCCTCTCCACTCTTCCACCCATTATCCTACATCCCTCTGCCCCATATGATTACTTTCTTCCCTCTTCCTAATAGGATTATTGCACCTTTATTTATTTATTTATTTATTTATTTATTTATTTTTAATTTCAATAAACAGATTTAATTCTGTATTGTGATAGGATATTGGTTTATACAGTACAGATGCTGACAGGCTGGCCTATCCATTTTCTAAATATTTATGTTATACATAATTTCCATCTACATAAAAATTTAAGAGATGATGTCTATTGTCAGCTATGAATTATTAACACTAATTACAGTATTTCCCCAATACTAAGCTCCAACCTTCTACAGAAGAAAACCTTCAATTGGTAACATGGTCAAGAATAAATTAACATCTTTCACAAGTATTACTCTTTTCTTATTAGTTTATCTGTAGAAAGCACCTGTGTAGGTGCCAAAAATCTCACTGTGATATTAACTGAGTAAAGTTTATTTGATTCAATTTCCTACCATGCTCTTTTTTTTGTTATATATTTTTTTATTAGATCTTTCATTTACAGTTCAGATGCCATCCCCTTTCCCCATTACCCCCCTTAGAAAACCCCTATCCCATGCCCCCTTTTCCTTTTTGCATTTATACATTTTTTAAAAAAATGTTAATCATAGGCTTTATAAGTTTGGTACTGTTCAATCAGAGGTGTAACCCACTACCCAACCTAGATATATCTACTATCTTTGACTGGTGGAGATTCATGAACATCTGCTTCCCTGTCTCCCCCCTCTATCTCTCTTTTATCACCTAGCTTCTCCTCTCCTTCTTCTTCTCCTCTTCTTACTCCTTTTCTTCCTCTCAGTACTCCTCCCACCTTAGCTCCTCCTACACATCACCCTTCCTGTTAAAAGGAAACTTTTCTCTCAAAATACAATTAGAGCATAATTATGGCAATTTGTACCAGTGAGGTACAAGATAGTCCTAATACCTAGTCCATCCTTTTGTTGACCTACCAGCACCTCTGTCATCTCTCCTAACTAAAACATTTAGTTCTGAACCTGGCTTTAGGATGAATGTCAGCTGACGACCATACACTCAGATCTTTTCTCTCAAGGTAAATAGCTATAAGTTTTCAACCCCGTCAGAAATCCCGAATTGACTATAATTGTGGGAAGCACCTTTATTTAATCCCTTTGATTTGTTCACTGTTTTGAGTTCTGAGGATTTTATCTTAGGTATTCTGTACTATTTTGGTTAATATCCATTTATTAGTGAGTATATACCATGCATGTGCTTATATGAATGAATTACCACATTCTGAATGATATTTTGTACTTTTATCCATTTGTTGGCAAAACTCATGATTTCCTTGTCTTTTATATCTGAATAATATCCCATTTTGTAAATAAAACCCATTTTTTATCCATTCTTTTTGTGGGATATCTGGGTTGTTTCCTGATTTTTGCAATCAAAATTAAGGCTTTTGTGCCCCCACAGTCAAAACTTTGACCCAGAATTGTTCCTGCCTAAAAGAACTACAGGGACAAAAATGAAGAATACACTGAGGGAAAATAAGTCCAGTGAGTGGCCCAAATTGGGATCCATGACAAGAGGAGGCCCCAATGACTCACACTGTTATTGATACATTGATGTACTTACAGACATAAAATTAAATATAAGTATGGTAAACGCAGATGATAATAGATGCTGGTGAGGATGTGGAGAAAGAGGAACACTCCTCCATTGTTGGTGGGATTGCAAGCTGGTACAACCACTCTTGAAATCAGTCTCATGATTCCTCAGAAAACTCGACATCACATTACCTGAGGCCCCCACTATTCTACTCCTGGGCATATACCCAGAGCATGCACCAACACATAACATGGACATACTATGTTCATTGCAGCCTTATTTATAATAGCCAGAAGCTGGAAGGAACCCAGATGTCCTTCAACAGAGGAATGCATACAAAAAATGTGGTACATTTACACAATGGAGTATTACTCAACTATTGAGAACAATGAGTTTGAGAAGTTTTAGGTAAATGGATGGAACTAGAAAATATCATCCTGACTGAGGTAATCCAATCACAAAAGAACACACACGGTATTTACTCACTGATAAGTGGATATTAGCCCAAAATCTTGAAATAGCCAAGATTCAACTCACAGACCACATGAAGCTCATGAAGAAGGAAGACAAAGTGTGGGTGCCTCCATCCTACTTAGAAGGAATAACAAAATTCTCAAGAAAGCAAATATTTAGCCAAAGTGTGTAACAGAAACTGAAGGAGTGGCCTTCTGTAGACCTTTCCACCTGGGTATCCATCCCATGTGCAGTCACCAAAGGTAGATGCTAATGTGGATGTCAGAAAGTGCATACTGACAGAAGCCTGATATAGCTGTCTCCTTAGCAGTTTGCCAGAATCTGATATATTAAGAGGCAGATGCTCACTGCTAACCATTGATCTGCTCAAAGGGTTCCCAATGGAGGAGATAAAGAAAAGACTGAATGAGCTTGAAGGGTTTGCAGCTTCATGAGGACAACCAACCAGAGCTCCCCAGGGTCTAAAACAACAGCCTGGGAGCACATAGGGAGGAACCCATGACTCTATCTGTATATGTAGGTAAGGTTGGCCTTGTCAGGCATAAGTGAGAGAGAAGTCCCTGGTCCTGTGAAGACTGGATGACCCAGTTGGGGGGGGGGGTGATTCAAGGGTGGGAGGTGGGAGTGGGTGGTTGGGTGGGGGCACAGCCTCATAGAAGCAGGAGGAGGGGCGATGTGATACAGGATTTCTGGGTGTGGGAGAAACGGTGAAAGGTGATAACATCTGAAATGTAAATATAATATCCAATAATGAAAAAAAAAGAAAATGCAAAACTGATACAAGAAACTACATTCATGACTGTAAACTATCACAGCCACTATGGAAATCAAGGTGGAGAATTCTCAAAACAGTACCATGTGACCCAGATGTGTACCACTTCTCGGCATCTCGATGAAAAACTCACTATCCTACTCCATATATATTTGTTTAGCCCTGTTAACCACTGCTCTGTTCACAATAAATGTGAAATGCAAATGGCCTAACTATCCTTGTACACCTTGTTTGATATCCAAAGTTGCTAACAGAGACTCAAGTACAAAATATATTGTCATTTGCAGTAAGTAAATGAGGCCTTTTCCATTTCATCATCCAATTGTGACCTCATGGAATTTCATCAAAACTTGTGAGAATTCTATCATAGATATTATTCAGAACAACCCAAGTATTTTAATGTTTTGATGAGAATAAGATTTGTCTTCTTAAAGATTCAACCCTCAACCCACACAGTGGGTCCATTTACAATTTTGCCCTAGACCAGAAATCATGTACTTTGTTTTACAAGTAATTTTGTCCACAACACTCACACACATAAACAGACACATGCACACAGGCACACACACACACACACAACTACACAAGCAAGCATGCACTCTGGAAACCTCATGTTTTCTCTGCTCACCATATATTACCTTCTAATTTTTTTTTTTTTTGGAATTTGTCTAAAGCAATCAAATTTATCTTTTGCCAATGTTTCTGTTGGCATTAACTATAAGAAACTGAATGAGCTGAATGATACCACCACAGCATAAAATAAACAGGTATCACACCAAGGCAATAGTAATAGAAGACAGTGGTAATGCATTTATTAAAAAATGTGAAAAATATGAGATTAGTTAGAGATTAAAAATTACTCTATCAAAAATTCAAAAGGTAAGAGCACAATAATCTTCACAGAGAATATATCACACAAATGCCAATATTCTCCCAAACTAAACTATATGGACATTAAGCAACATATTTGTATTAGGATAGAAATTAATACCATTCTGGTAATAATTATAAATCCTTACACTTATTTCCTTTTTGAGTTTGAAAAAGAATACTATACCATTATGAATGATGTCAGATTAATTCTGGCTGAAATAATCTTCATATTTTGTTTTGATGGAGTTACAGAATATGATTAAAATATGCCTTTTGGGCATGTATGTATTCTGTGGTGAACTTGAGGGCTTGAGTTCTCTGTAAAAAGAATTGCCACATCATTACATTTGTAAAGATTTTCTCATGTATGGATTCTTTGATGAACTTGAAGGTGTGAACTCTGAGCAAAAGATTTGCCACACTCATTACATTTGTAAGGTTTTTCTCCTGTATGGATCCTGTAGTGTACTTGAAGTTGTGAGTTCTGTGCAAATGATTTGCCACATTCATTACATTTGTAAGGTTTTTCTCCTGTATGAATTCTTTGGTGAATGTTACGGTCTGAGTTCTGTGTAAAAGATTTGCCACATTGATTACATTTGTAAGGTTTCTCTCCTCTATGGATCCTGTAGTGAACTTGAAGTGGTGAGTTCCCTGCAAATGATTTGCCACATTCATTACACTTGTAAGGTTTTTCTCCTGTATGAATTCTTTGGTGAATTTTAAGTTCTGAGTTCTGTGTAAAAGATTTGCCACATTCATTACATTTGTAAGGTTTTTCTCCTGTATGGATTCTTTGATGAACTTGAAGGTGTGAATTCTGAATAAAAGATTTGCCACATTGATTACATTTGTAAGGTTTTTCTCCTGTATGGATCCTGTAGTGAACTTGAAGTGTTGAGTTCCCTGCAAATGATTTGCCACATTCATTACACTTGTAAGGTTTTTCTCCTGTATGAATTCTTTGGTGAATTTTAAGTTCTGAGTTCTGTGTAAAAGATTTGCCACATTCATTACATTTGTAAGGTTTTTCTCCTGTATGGATTCTTTGATGAACATGAAGGTGTGAATTCTGAGTAAAAGATTTGCCACATTCATTACATTTGTAAGGTTTCTCTCCTGTATGGATCCTGTAGTGAACTTGAAGTTGTGAGTTCCGTGCAAATGATTTGCCACATTCATTACATTTGTAAGGTTTCTCTCCAGTATAGATTCTGCAATGAACTTAAAACATAATAAATATTAGAAGATATTTTATGAAATATGTCATATATTTTATATTATGAATGTCATAATTTATTATTCATTAAAACAGTATAACTTGAAACACAATTGTGATAACTGTCAGCCATTAATTAAATATTCCCTCTGTGAAAGTGAAATATCAATATGGAAACAAATCACCTTTCCAATGATAAAATGATAGAAATGAAGATGTACAATACTTCATTTATGACTGAATGATAATGCAAGAGTAAGCAATATATTAAAAAAATAGAGAGAATATTTATAAAAAAAATAAGGAATAATATATGATAAAATCTTAAGTTCACTATCATCCCATAAAAACATTTGATCAACTATGTTCATAGCAGTTTATTTGTAAAAGCCAAAAATTATAAACAACATACATAGAAAGATAATCTGAATTGTTGGTAAAGAAAATGTGGTACATTTACACAACATAATAATATTCAGTTCCAATAGCAAAGAATTCATGAATTTGGCAAGCAAATGGATAGAGTTTCATACTTTCATCCTGTTTGATGTAACCCAGTCACAAAATGACATGCATGGTATGTAGTTAGTTAAAATAGATATTAGCCATAAAATATATGTACCATTCTACACTGCTAAGACAAAGAGAACCTACACTTGATGAATATGCAACCAAGGAAGCTTGAATTTCATTTAGAAAGTAGAATAAAATAGCCATAATAGTCAGAGGGAGAAAAGTGAATTGGGAGAAGTGGGTGGGTAAGGGAGTGCAAAGAGGGTTTTAGGATCATGTGTAGAGAAGGACAGGAGAGAAGGCTAGAGGCTTGTGAAAATTAATTGAAATCTGCAACTAGGCAAGGTCAGAGATGGAGGATATCTTGAATATGGGACGATTATCCATTATAAGGTAGAAACCAATGAATCAATGGAGGTGACTGTTGGGCCTTGGATGAGGTAACTCCATTTAACCTGTGCCCATCAATCACGTAAGACACAGGTAGAGGGCATGATTAACAAGTCTCCACCTACAGAGATTTAAATATTGAGTTATCAAAAGGCCAGGGGCATAGCTAATTAAGTTATTCACTCCCCCTTTCCCCTCCCTATAAAATCAGGCTCCCCTGGCTTTTGGGAAAGGAGAAAGTGCATACCATCTATACCC
The DNA here is from genome assembly GCF_011762505.2 of Arvicanthis niloticus. Taxonomy (NCBI): domain Eukaryota; kingdom Metazoa; phylum Chordata; class Mammalia; order Rodentia; family Muridae; genus Arvicanthis; species Arvicanthis niloticus. Next base: position 44,736,613 of record NC_047673.1, read on the forward strand.
ACTCAACATGCCATGAACAATAAAGCTTTGGAAAACCAGACTCCACATGTCCCCTGGTCTTGCTGCCAGATTCACAGCCTTTGGAACCTCAAACTGCAGCCGCTGCCGCTGCCGCAGCCACCATCTCGTGGCAGCTGTGTGAATGTGGGACCCCTGGCTGGAAGTGTGGGAAGCACGCCCTGGACCCACTGCTGGACCGCTGATGCCCCACCACCGGACTCCCTCCTCCCCCCGCCCCCGTGAGATTTCTTCCCCACAGGTGACCTTAGTTATGACTGAATATATTGCAGATGTGCAACCTGAAGAGGCAACCTTCTCTAGCCTGTCAGGAACCTCAATAGAGTGATAGAGACACCTACATACCCAGAAACATTTCAATTAAAAATTTATCCTGCTCTCAAGAAATTCTGACACTGGTGATGGAGCAGAGACTAAGGGAATATCCACACAAAACCTGAATGAAATTGAATCCATCCCATGTGCAAGCAACATCTTTTCCATTATTAATAATACTGTGTTATGCTTGCAGACAGAAACATGTTACTTCTGAGAGGCTCCACACAGCTGCTCACTCAGACAGATAGAGACAACTGCAGAAAAACAGTGGATGCAGCTTGACTTTCTTAAGGAAGAATAAGAAGTAGGATTGTGGGCCATGAAGGTGAAAGAAACTTCATAGGAAGACCAACAGATTCAACTAACATTGACCTTTGGGGGACATAAGATTCTAAACCACCAACCAGAGAATATGCATGGACTGGATCTAGACATATATGTAGCAGGTGTGCAGCTTAACCATCATGTGGGTAATAAGAATGGAGGCTTTCATAAAAGCTGTTTTCTGTACATGATATATGTTCTACTATCCTGGCTGTGTTCTCTGGGCTTATGGCCTTAGTGAGTGAGTAAGCACCTACCTGGGATAAAATTGAAACTTCATCTTCAGGGTAAACACAGGGAACCACTCCCGACTCAAAGTAGAAGGAAATAGAAAATGGCAAAAAGATTGTATGAGGGTTTGACTGGGAGTGAGCCAATGAGCCACATGCAAAGTGAGCAAGTAAAAAAAAATAAAAGTAAGTTAAAAATAGAATATAGTCAAAATTTTTAAAAATATGAAATGATACATAATAAAATTGTAAGTATATGTGTTACAATATGTGTCTAGCACATGAGAATAAAGAATTTAATAATTTTCTCATATGTTATAAAATATTCACTGAGACAGGTAAATCCAGAAGAACTTTATAATTCTTCAACATGATAAAAGTCATTATGTGCATAAATTCATTTTTCAACCATATTGCTATGTAAAAGTTTCTTTAGAATTAAGTAGGAATTTCTTGACTTGATATTTGAATATTTACACATTATTTAAAATATAATTTCAGAATCCAAAAATCTGAGCTTCATTCCCTGTGCCAAAGCTCTGCCTGCTTCCCTGGAGGCATGATGCCTTCCAATATAACCAGGTGAGATTCCCAATCCTCTCCCTCTAGTATTCTCTGGAAAGGGGCACCCATGATGTCTGTCCCACCCAATCTGTGCTGCATCTTCCAGTCTATAGCACTACACGCAGTTCAAGATTACTGCTGCCCTCAGTAACCACAAGCTCTGAATGCTCTATTTGAGGCATAGCTACGTCATGGACAAACAGAATTCTGAACATATCTGGGATTATTTTCATTGCCTACAACCCTGAAAGCCTGCTGCCACCTATGGCTAAGCTTGTCTTCTTAAAATCCCAGAAGCCTGGGACTATGAGGAACTTCCAGTTGGACCTGTAGTGGCAGAGTCCAATAGCTATCAGGGATTACCAGGTCTTTGAACACCAGAGACTTCAAAATTGCCTACAAACTAGGAAATAACATAATTAAAAACTTTAGTGCAAATGGCACTACTAAAGCCTATCTATCATATAACACTAAGCTCTTTATTCCTGAGAAATCCTGAAGTGCAAGAAAATTACTTTAAATCTAATCTTATGAAGATGATGGAGGCCTTTTTAAAATAAATGAATAAAATATATTTACCGAGATTCACATAAAAATTACAGAAAATTTAATTAAACAAGTACACACCTATAATGAGAAAGAAAATTAATATGAAGAAGTACAGGACAATATAATCAAATAGATAAAGTAAATAAAAACATTATGATATGAAAAGGGAAATAGGAACACTGAAGAATACAGAAACAGAGTCAAAATAGAGACAGAAAACCTAGAAAAGTAAGTTCTAGCCACAAGCATCATCAACATGATATAACAGATGGAAGAGACAATTTCAAGCTGAGAACATACAATAGAAACTCAAGTACAGAGCAGTTCAATCCTTTATCATAAAGGCTAGTTTATGGCATCATCCAGGAAGGCAAGGTTCAGGAGGAACTGAGCATTCTACATCTTCATCTGCAGCAAATAAGAGACAACTGAATTCCAGGCAGCTAGAACTAGGGTATTAAACCCGATGTCCAGACTGAAACTCATTCTTGAACATGGCTAAAACTCCTCTCCTAATAGAGCTACTCCTTAACCAAAGCAAATACAAACCATCACTGTGGGGAATAGACCTGAATGCAATGGTTCAGTAGGCAACATATTGAAGATAATAGCAGTCATTCAAGCTCTAAGGTCAACAATTTATAACTGGAATCTCCTAAAATTAAAAAATGACTTCAAGGGAAACAATGTCATCTATAGAATGAAATGCTAGACTATAAACTGGGAAAAATACACTACCCCTACATCTGACAGACGACTCATATCCAAAAATATAATGAACTCAAAAAATTAGATAACAAGAAACTGAACAATCCAATTAAAATTGGAGTAAAGAGTTAAACAGAGAACTCTTAATAGAGGATTCTCTATTGGCTGAGAGAGATTTAAAGAAATGCATAATATCTATTGTAATCATAGTAATGTAAATCAAAAGCATTCGGAGATTTTACCTTATACACATCAGAATGGCTATGACCAATAACTCAAGCAAGAACACTTAATGACAAGGATGTGGAGCATGGAATGCACTCTTCCATTGTGATTGGATGTAGAAACTTGAACTGTTTAACCTAGTGTGGCCTTGTTTTAGACAGAGTGCCATAGTACCTGCCTCTGGGACCATGCACATGTGTGAGTCCTTAGTAGTAGCAATGTCTTCTCCTTGTATAGGTCTATTCTTTTATACTAATGTACATATTTTCTGAACCTACTAGCAGTGGAGGATGATTTTCTTCCAAGAATGTCATAACTTTTGAGGTTAATGAATACATGATAACTAAAAACAGCTCAAGTCCAGGAGTTGTTGGTATGGCAATGTCTTATAAAAATGGTAAACCCTTAGACCTTCAGGATAACCTTTAAGGCTATGAAAAAGAGTTCTAAATATGTAAGTTTAAAAAAATATATTTTCTCATCAATGAAAAGAGAACAAATGCAATATCAACTATTAGAGGGCTTCATGAATCTAAAGTAATAAAAGCAGGTTTATTGTGAGTCAACTTGTTAGACAATTTCTGAGGAAGGAGATAGATAGCTTTACAAAGTGGTGGCCACAGTATATCCCACACAACAAAGATTTCTGTGTGATTATGAAGGTATGTAGATTTTTGGGTTCTGGATAAGCCTAGGACAGATCAAGAATAAGAACAGGCTTTATGAAAATGGAAATTTCATGGCAGTGCCCCTCCCAACCCAGTATATCTTCTCAGCTTTACAAAGGCAGACCTATATCTGAATGCATTTGAACCCTTAAGAAAATATATATGCTTAGTGTCTCCTAAAAATCAAAGTGCTGGATGATGGGATGCTTACATATAGATTAAAAAATACTTGAAGTAAATGACTAGATTGATATGTAAGACTAGACTTGTGCATGATATGAGTTACAAGAGACTACTTTTAGGACATAAAGAGAGAACTGATAAGAGAGCATACATGGGGTACACACACACAAGCAAGCAGAACATGGACAGGTAGATCCCTTAGCATGGCTAGCAAACAGAATATAGACAAAGAGATCCTCACACAGAAAGCAGAACCTAGAGAGAAGCAGACTGGAAAAGCTTTACCAAGTAGAGGTTGTCAGTTTGGACCCAAAATTTGCCTTCCAATCATTTGTTTTTGCCAATTCCAGACACTCATTCTCTCAGAACCCTTCTTTAAGCCAAGGGTAGTCCTTGGTATTGTATTACCATTCTGGAAATTCAGCTAGTTGTTTCTGAGAGTATTGGGAATAGTTCTACCTGACATCACAGATGTCCCTCTCCTAGGAATATACCCAATGATGTTCTACCATCTCACAAAGAAATATACTCTACTATGTTCATAGCAGATTTATTTATAATAATCAAAATTTCAACTGAGTGTCTGATGTCACTAAACCAAAGAACAGATATAGAAAATGTAGTTTATTTACACATAGAATAATAGCTCTTACAAACAAGGATATCATGAATTTTGAAGGCAGATGTTTAATATATATATATATATATATATATATATATATATAATTTATGAGTGAGGTAATACATGTCCAAATAGAAACTCAAGGTATGTACACACTTATAAATGAAAAATAGCAATAAAGTACAGGATATCTACACTAGAATCCTTATATCCAAAGAATCTAAATAACACATAGGGTCAAGGTAGGATAACCAAATCTCACTCTGACGAGCAAATAAAATAATCACTGGACATGGTTGCAGGGAGTGAACTGGGTAGAAGATAGAATAGAGAAGGAAATAAGTAGTGGGGTAATCAGTTGTGCTTAGAGCCAATGATGGTGAGCCAGGATAGTGAATATTAATCTGTAGCTGGAAGAGAATGCAGTAACATTAGAGTATGCCAAACTCCTGGAATAAAAAAGAAATAAATATAGAGTCTAAGACAATGACTCTAGGTAACATGCTTCTTAATGGTGGATATGTATCCAGAAGTATCTACCTCCAGGCCTACATGTGTATTCAGTTTCCCCTTCTGGGCTGCTTCCTCTTGCCTCAGTTGGAGTAGATGGGGGCAGTCCTTCAGTGAGTTGGTATGCCATGGTGTGTTTGCACCTGGGAGATTTTCCTCACTTCTCAGAATAGAAGGGGGTTGGGGATGGAAGATTGCCTATATTAGTGATGGACTCTTTGGAGGGTTGGGGGCTCAATTTTGATGTTACACAAATAAATTACTTAGCAGATATATATTAATATATATTAATTTATAACTTATATATATTAATATATATTAATATATATTTAATTCAATTCAGGTAGAAATATATATATATATATATATATATATATATATATATATTTAATTTAATTCAAGTAGAAATACATCCCATTTTTCATCTCTTCTTTCCCTCAAGCATGTCCCAATGACCATTCCATGTTTACCACCCTCATTGTCATGTTTGTCTTCTTTAGGTAATACATATATGTTTATACTTACATGTGTGTGAGTGAGTGTACCTGTCTGTGTGTTTGTGTACTTTTAGTTATATGTATTTACAAGTACTTTAAAACTTCACTGAGAGTTGGATTTTCTTGTTTGTGATTATATATATTTTTCATTGATGAACAACTTGCATTTGAAAACCTGTTTGGCTAATCATGTCTGGTGGAAAAATAATTCTCACTTTTCTAACCCACATTAGGAAAGTATAACTAGTTGGATAGGGATGAAGAACATGAAGGTAATGGAAACTAGGACATGTAGAAGATTTTATAAACTTGTAGTAGGGCAAAGATCAATGCTGATGAAGTAAGATTTTTGACTCCTAATTATAAAGGTGATTTTAGTCAAGCTACTTGGATGTATTATTTTATATTTAATTAAAATCATACAAAATACATATGTTTGTATTTATTTACATATGATATACTTTAAATATGTAGAAATTTTACATATGTTATAAGGCATCCTTATGACAAATAAACATATATATATTCATAAATTACAATTATACTAGGGATACCAGTGCTCTTCAAAAGAACCATAATACTACATAAAACTTGATTATAAAGTACAAGTAATAATTTATCAAATTTTATTTATAAAATCATTATCAAAAATAATGATAATTTGACACCTTTTTATAAAGTACAAGTAATAATTTATCAAATTTTATTTATAAAATCATTATCAAAAATAATGATAATTTGACACCTTTTCTATATGTATTCTACAAATTCATTACAATGGCTTATGTTTTAGATAAGATTTATAGAAATATATCGAATATCAATGCAGGTAATGCATATCCTTCTATTGTTCCTGATTTTAATGAAATGAGTTTAAGCTTTTGTCCATGCAGAAACCTATTGCCCTAGGCATATTAGAAATCCCTTACTATCCCTAGTCTGACGAACTATAGTGCAAATTTGCTGTATTTTATCAGTCTTTTTCAGAATCTGTGAGATTGTATTGTAGATTCTATGTTGCATTTTTTACTTACTTCATTACATTTATTAACTAAGATATGCTGAACTACCTCTGAATCTCCAGAATGTAAAAACTTATTCATAGTACATCATAGTTTGCAAGTGATTTTAAATTTCTTCTTTTGAAACAGTTTTGAATATTTGAAAACATTTTTTGGAAAGGGTTGTAAGTGTTTGCATCTATTTTAATATGGGATATACATATCTTTGCTAAGGTATTTTGGAACAAACCCATAATGGGTTCTTCTTTTATTATTAAATTAATGATTTTATTTTACTTTGATGCAGTGATTAAATTCTGATGATGAAGTACAGCAATTGTAAATATATAATAGTATATGTAATATATCTATATAATATATGTGACATAAATATGTGATAACATTGGTCATTATCCCTATACGAAGCTTTTGGAGTTTTTGTTTAGTTTTTGAAATTACTTTTTTACTAGATATTTGTGGGGATGTGATAGAGGATTTTGGGGTGGGGGAAAATGGTTAAAGGGGATAATATCTGAAATGTAAAAAATATCCAATAAAAATTATTTTCATAGAGAGTTCTTAAAACAAAAAAGGACATTGTAAAAAGTATCCTGGGTTTCTACATGAAAGAAAAAAACTTGAAGAAACTTGTTGTTAGATCTAAATTGATGGTCAAATAAAACTGTGCCCTGAGTCCATCTAGCAATGACTCTTATTTATTTGTGAGTCTCTAAGTAAAACCTCTCTTATATTGGGGTTTGTTGTTGCTGAAAACAATCTATTGCATTTGAATTTAATATTTATAATCTGTATACACAACAGTATTTTATGTTTTATAAAAAATTTTTAAAAAATGAAAACAATGAATGTGAATGAGGAACAACCAAAAAACTAACAGTGCAAGTTTTCTTGTATGTGCTTAGTTTGCATTTAAGATTTTGGTATGTGTGTTGTATTTACAATATCTATGGTAATTAGGTAGCTAGTTAGGGACCAGAATACAGCTGTTTAGTGGAGACAAAAATGGATCAAATTGCATTTTGTATATGCAAACTGCCAGTTGAAACAGCAACATGTGTTTAAAATGCTGTCTTTTTCCATTGAAAAGCTTTGGCTCTTTTGTCAAATATCAAGTGACATAAGTTTGTGTGTTCATTTCTGGGTCTTCATTTCTATTTAATGGCTCCATCTGCTGTACAACCACCATGTGGTATTTATCACTGTTGTTCTGTACTACAGCTTGAGTTCAGGGAAGGTGATTCCCCCAGAAGTTATGTTACTGTTGAAAATTGTTTTTCCTATCCTGAGTTTTTACATAGTATACATGATTGCCCCCAAATGTTCAACATGAGTATGCCTACATGTGATAAATAAATATGGCCTATTAGCTGAATATAACATTAACTAAAACAAATCACTAGACTTCCTCTACTTAAAGGATAAATGGGCTGAAAAAGAAATTAGGAACAGGACACACTGGACATGAGTCACATTATTTGTAAAATAAAATATCTTGATGTCAACAAAACCAAGCAAGTGAAAGATCTGTACAGGAAGAATGTCAAGTCTCTGAAGAAAGAAATCAAAGATGATCTCAGAAGATGGAGAGATCTCCCATGCTCATGTAAGGAGAGGATTAACCTAGCAATAATGGCCATCTTACAAAAATAATCTATAGATTCTATGCAATCTCCATGAATATTTCTACCCCATATTTCACAGAGACATAAAGAGCTATCCTCAAATTTATAATCAAGCTCCTATTATTAGTACAAATAAAAACAGCAATTATGTGACTCCTAATGTTATACTTCCTTTTCATTAGATCTCTCTATCACTCAGACTTCAATGGAGAACCTTAATATGTCTATCAACAATGTTCAGTAATTGAGAGACTTTAAAGTTCTTAGTGTTATGACAATTTTCTTTATTACACCCTCCTATAAAGGCTCAGTTACCTATGCAGAAGATGAGACACACAGATTTTAAGGACACATTTGGTGAATGATGCTAAATATACTGCATGTTTTTAGACACAACAAGAGCAATGCCCTTGTAAACTCATTGAGAATAAGACAGTGTTCACAAGACCAGTAAAAGGGAGATAAAACACCAGCTTTAAGAAGGGTAGAGGTAGAAAATGTCATCCCAGGTAAGAAAATCTCTAAACTACATAATATCTTAGAGAGGGAAAATAAGTTTTAAGTTTTATACTATGAATGAACAGGCCTTCTGTTCAGGAAGAGTTGCCAGAACAAATCAGTATCCATGTTTGTATACATTTTTTATTTCTAATATGTTTTTCTTTTGAAAGAAAGATAAAGAGAGGGTGAGCAAAAAATTCATAGACATAGAGTCAGAGATAGAGAGACAGAATGATTACAGATATCACGAGTTTAAGTTAGTATGGAGAGTGGAGGTGGTATGCAAGAAGCTGAAAGAGAGAAAAATATGAACAAAAACACTCTATAAAACTATTAAAAAGGGGACTAAACCAATAACTCACTCAAACATAAAGTATCATTACTGATCATTCACACTTAACAGAAAAAATGGCAGCAATTCAAACGTAAAATAGTCGGCTACTTTTAAAAATAGTTATAACATAGTATATTTCAAAACATCAGTGTTCAGTTAAAATGATGCAAAAATTATAAACCATTCATGTTCATACTCTTTCTTTCATTCATTCTTCTGAAATAAACTTTTAGGAATGATTTCTATTGTAGAGCTTCTCTAGGCATGTGTCACATCTAGATTTCTTTTGGGATTATAATTACCACATGGCATATTTTTTCACTTCAGATTACCTGGTTCTCTTCCTTCTGTAATCTCTCTATGAACAATCCATGGTTCTTCCTTTTGTTCAAGACAGTGGATTACATTTGGATCCAAAACAGCAACACCTGTACATTCAAGTGAGCACAAAGATATACCATTAAATGTAACTATGTACTAGCACAGGATTTTGACATGTGTATGAGATGGAAAGAATAAAAGATAAATGAATGACTTTTTATAGTTACTTCTTTCCTAAGATTTTTAGAGTCTTCATACTGAATCCTTTCTAAAATTTTGAATTTCATTGTAAAATTAACATATCCAAAACAGAAAACTGTGGTAGCCAAAGTACATTCACTTATAAAAGCAACAGATTGCCTTTTCAAAAAAGGTATATGATTTATGGATCAGCACATTAAATATAAATAAAAGATAAAGGTAAATACCATATAAGCTATAAATTGGAGTGTAATCAATACTTACAAAAAAAGAAGAGAAAGACCAGTAAATGGATGGTAGACCAAATAGTCATGGGAATTTTAGATACTTCTACATGAAGTAGAATTTATGGAATAAAAATATTCTTACCCACAGATATCAGGTTATTGTAATTCTCCAACATGACATCTCTGTACAAAGCCCTCTGAGCCAAATTCAGACATTGCCACTCCTCCATAGAGAACTCTATAGCCACATCCTTGAAAGTCAGTAGACCCTTAAATTAAAATTAACAGTATGACCTTTGAGTCAATTGGCCAAAAAATGTTAGTTAAATATACAATTTTTGGTACCAATAGCTAAAACATATATTTGATGAATTATCTGAGATAAAGAATGTTGTCAGTAGTCTAAACAGTTCCAAAACTCAAGCGAAACTGATGCTGATTTTGGTGACCTTTTTGGGAATCATTTGTCATAATCACCTAAATGATCTATAGTTGTCACTGAAGCCACCAGGAAACAGATATATTTACAACAAGATTCACAGCAGTACCAATATTACACTTCTGGATTATCACTAAAAATAAAATTATAATTCTTAGGCAAATGGATGGAATTAGAAAATATCATCCTGAGTGAGGTAACCCAACTACAAAATAACACACATGGTATGCACCCACTGATAAGTGAATATTACCCCCAAACCCACAATGTCCAAGAAAACACTCAAGGACCACATGAAGCCCATTAAGAAGGAAGATCAAAGTGTCAGTGGTTCAGTTCTTCTTAGGAGTGACAAGATATTAATCGGAGCAAATATGGAGACAAAGTATGAGACAGAAACTGAAGGAGGGACCATCCACAGACTCCTCCACCTGTATATACATCTCCTGTGCACTTACCAAAGGCAGATGCTGATGTGGATGCTAGGAAGTGCATGATGACAGGAGCCTGATATAGCTGTCTCCTTAGAAGTCTGCCAGAGTCTGACATATAGAGGTAATGCTCACACAGCTAATCACTGAACTGATCATGGGTTTCCAACGGAGAAGTGAAAGAGAAGACTGGAGGAACTGAGGATGTTTGAGGCCCCATGGGGCGAGCAACATTACCAACCAACCAGAGCTCCTAGGGTCTAAACCACTAGCTTGGGAGCACATAAATATGGACCCATGGCTCCAGCTGTATATGTAGGGGAGGATGGCCTTGTCAGACACAGGTGAGAGAGAAGTGTCTGGTCCTGTTAAAGCTGGATAACCCAGTGTGGGGAATTTCGTGGGCAGGAGGTGGGAGTGGATGGATGGGTGGGGGTAGACCCTCATAGAAGCCAGAGAGGGGGGGATGTGATAGAGGGTTTCTGGGTGTGGGAGAAAGGTTGAAAGGTGATAACATCTGAAACGTAAATATAATTTCCAATAAAAATTAATTCAAAAAATCATAATTGGGTCAGCACTACATGAAGAAATCTATTAAGTGGGTGCAGCAGTAGGAAGGCTGAGAACTATTGCAATAATCCCTAAGATAAATGATTCATGAAACATGGGTCTTTATTCACAAACAAATAATGACCCAAGTGACTCAAAGTAAAAATCAAGTATATACATTCATTTTAATCTCATGTCAACACATTTTTGTGATTAGAAAATCTTTTAAGTATTTTCAAATTATGTTATCATTTATAGAAGTTATACTGAAAAATTTAAGGAGACTAGTAAAAGGGAACATCTGATTTTTAGCTCACCAATGACATAACTTTCAAAAGGGTAATACTGAGAATCATATGAAAAACTAGGTATGTATATTTGCATCAGAACAGGGAGGATTTGAAAGTTCTGAAAATGAAATACTTCTGTAAGAACAGTTAACATGCATACATTTACCTGAGAGGAAGCCATCTCTCCTTTCTCATTCAATAGGGAAAGTCTCAGTAAAGTTTACATTAAAATTTCAACTTCCATCTTCATGTAGAGGCAGCAGATCCTTCCTCTTTCTACTAAAACTGAAGAGTAGGAAACCGGAATCAATACAGGCCAGACACTGTGACTCGTGCCAGAGGAGATATGAAGAACTGATAAGCTTCTACAGGCAGAAAAAACAAATGATTTGCATTTTTCATTGCCATTCACTTACCTGAGCTGTTTTATCAAGACAGAATTGACACATCTCTTTTCAATAATGGCCTGAATCTTTGAATATCCACAGCTGAAGGGATTACTCATACTGGGGAAGCAAGAGACTTGCATGAGACCAAGAAATACAAGGCAATAAATGCCTGCTTCACCAGTGTCTTTGCAGAGATATTTCTTCTAGCTTTCATGTCCCATTCTAAAAATACCAATATTTTGTGGTTTTTAAGAAAGACCCAGTATCATATTGTCTAACCAGGTCCTTTTAACAGTGACATTGCTAATTTAGGATCATGATCAAAATATCTTTTCAACTCTTCACCATTTCTAGTGCTTCCACTAGTCACTGAAGGCAGATGAAATTCATTCTTCATAACGTCTTCTACTAGCACATTTGGCTGATAAGAGGCTGAAATTAGTTATACTACAAACATCTTTACCAACCAGTGTCATTTATTTTCTACAAAGAATAAATTGTACAATGGAAGCAGACAAGTTTTACTCACCTACAAAACTCACCCTAATGGACTCACACCAGTCTCTAGAGGAAATACTAACATAGACTCATATTGTGCCTCAAGGTTTTGTTGGAATTTTTCATTCGTTTCTTTTTGTCTCTGTTTGTTCTTTAGTTTTGGTATGATTTTCACATTTTATGGCTATATGACACAGATGGGAAAAAGTTTCAGAAATGCAAGATGTAGTTCTAATTTACAAAGAGATTTTCAAATTTTATGATGTTTATTTCTGCGTCAGGAGAAAGGACCAGGCAAATGGGGAGGGGTATTCCGCAGAGGGTAGGGGTTGGGTGGTAAAGGATTAATGGTAATCTGAGACAACTGGGTTCCCAGATGCATCTGTGGGACTTCCAGATGGTTCTTACCAAATGATCTGAGTAGAGCAGATCTTGTAGGCTGGTTCAGGATATGGTGTCTCCAGGGGCACAGACTGGTTATCAGTCTGCCCTAGCAGAAAGTCTGACACATAGGTTTTTAATATTATTATTATCTTACATGGAATGACCAAAATAGAAACCTATCCAGTAGGCAAGGAATCAATCCCTGACATTACTAGTGATACTCTGTTAATGTTGCAGACAAGAGCCTAGTGTAACTGTCTTCTAAGATGCTCTAGACAGTATCTGACTGAAACACATACACATATACATGATCAAACATTGCATAGTGGTTGGTGACATTTATAGAAGAGTTGAAGCAAGAATTGAGTGCCCTGAAAGGAATATGAACTTAACAGCAGGAACAATAGAGGCAACTAACATGGACTCCTGAGAAGTCTCAGGGGCTAAGCAGGCAACCAAATTAAAAACTAAAATTACAACCGCTGAAATGAGTCCCCTAGTAAATATGCAGCAAACGTGCAACTCAATCTCCATGTTCCTCCCAGCAAAATTGGAACAGATGCTGTCTCTAAAACTGTAGCCTGACTGCGATATCTGAGATTCTGATACTTTATAATTAATAAGTACTAACAAAACATTAAAAATAAATGCCTTATTGATTTTACAACATTGCAGTTAGAACTAAATTTAGATGGAAGATAAGATGAATCTTCTCAGAAGAAATCAGAGGTGGTTCAGGAATTTAAGTGTATTTGGGAAATATAAATTGAACCCTTGTTGTTTGACCATGATTAAATTGAGAAAATTGATATTGTAGAGGTTCACATTTTAAAAGAAAGTTAAGATTTTTGGCTTTAATAAGTAGAATCCTGGTGAATTGAATTTCAAAAAAGGGCTGAAGAGATGACTCAGAACAAGTGCTTTGAGCCCTAGTGAGATAGCCTCTGTTCAGATTTTCAGCACCCCATAAAACACAGAAATACCAGGTGTGTTTCTGTAATCGCAGCAGTAAGTATAAGAAGTAGTTAAAAGAGTATTTCCTGAAACCCTATGGTGACCCAGTCTCTCTAAAAGTATAAACTACAGATACCAAGAGAAACACCTCTCAGAAAACTAAGACAGTTGGCAGTGAGATGGCTCAGTAACTCAACCCTGCTAGAATAATTTCTTCCTGCAATGTGCATGTCAGAAGATAAGAGCCATCTTCCTTTATTTTACTCTATTTTTGGGCAAAATGCTATGTCACTTGCATGTCCCCAGACATATTCTAATAGATAAATGAGGTTAATAAATTAAAGTATGTACAAAATGATTGAGAAAGACATTCCAAAATTAATGCCAAGCCTTTATAAATACTTTCATAGACAAGCACACATAAACACAAACATCACACAAGGATTCACACACAGACACATACACAGAAAAACACACACAAATAAACTTACACACACAAAGGAAGGGGAAGATTATGAAGAGGAAAATGAATTCATTAAGGACCTCCAATAGAAGCTGAGATGGCCAGATGCTTGGCTACTGTTTGCAAAATTTTCATTCAGTACAAGCATCTTACAAAATCAGAGAAGGTGACACATGCCACTATGTCAGCTCTAAGGAGACTGGATGCATGTGGAACAGAATGTCAATGGCAACCAAGACTGCCTTACATACTTTAAGGTGAGCTCATGCTGCATTAGACTTTCTCTGTAAAGAAAGTTAGTTGCTGACTTCTCAAGTATGTAATGATTATTAGGAAATTCAAATACAGAGGCAGACACTGGGATAAAATGTCTGTCTACTGAGACAGAAATGTAAACTTAGATAAAAGTAGCATTTAAGGTATAAGATGGAAAACAAATAAAAAAGAAAAGAATAAAGTATATGCTCTCCCTAGAAATGGAAATACTAAGGTCGAACTGGAAAAGGGAACATTTGCAAAACCAGGTTGACATGAAGGTGCACTAATTTGAAATGACTTCCCCAGAGACACTCAGACAACGAAGCATGAATGTGTATTGAATATAGACCATTACAAGGTAGTGTGTTCAGAGCTTAGGTGGATGCAAGGATAAAAATTTTCTGTCTCTCTGTAGTTGTATTGCCAATTTTCAATTAAGAAAAACAATAAAGAAGAAATATGCAGATATGCCAAAAGAAAACACATAGGTATAAAATGTCCACATTTTAACAGCATGTTAAACAGGAAGTTTGCACAATGTCAGCCTTGTAGACCATGTCCCTCAAATTCATACTCTGTTACTTCTTAACATGACTCTACATTACACCTTACCTTAGTTATTTTGTCATGAGTGTATGTGTGAGTGTGTCTGTGAGTTAGTATGCACATGTGAATGTGCTTGCATGTGCCCACTCACCCATGAGTGTGCAGTGTCATGCCCAAGGCATGTATGGATGTCAGAAGGCAACTTGAAATAGTTGGATTTATCATATAATGTAGGGCCTGGGTCAAGTCATTTGATATAGTGATCCTTTGAGCATCTTGCTGATCTTATACACTGTATATTAATGGTCACTATGAGACTGTCAAGGGAGGATTAAGAACACAAAACCCAGACAGTATTGGAGAAGTATTTGGTGATAGGCGCCTGATATGTCTGTCTACTGAGAGGTACTGCTAGGGCCTGACAAGCACAGATAAGGATGCTCACAGCCAACCATTGGACTGGGCACAAGAACCCCAATGGAGAAGTTAAAGAATGACTTGAAGATGATGAGGTTTATAACTCCATAGGAAGGACAATAATATGAACCAACCAGACTGCCCAGAATTTCCAGGTGAGAAATCACCGAAATCACCAACCAAAGAGTACACATGGAGGAATCCATGGCTCCTGGTGCATATGCACCAGAGGATAGCCTTATTTGGCATCAATGGGAAGAGAACCTCTTGGTCCTGTGAAGCCTTGATGCCCAAGTGTTGCGGAAGGACAAGGCGATGAGGTGAGTGTGGGTGGAGTTGTGTGGGAGTACATTCATAGAAGCAGGGGAGGGTGGATTGGAAAGGTAATTTGCAGAGGAGAAACAAAGATGGATAGCATTTGAAATGTTAATAAATAAAATATCCAATAAAAATTATTTATTCTTTACAAAAATAAAGAAGTTTAATTTATTGTGGTGAAACTGACTTGACAGTACTAATATAAGGATAAACCAAGCTGAAAGTAGCAACCTAATGTCCTGTGTTTTTCTGTTATTTATACCATGTTAGAGCCCACAATCTATAGATTTCATTACAATGAGACTGAATTCTTATCAGATAATTCCTAGTTCATGATCTTACTAGTCTTTATTAATGGATGTTGTAGTTTGAATGTGAATCATATTCTATAAGCTTGTGTCTTTAGACATTTGGTCCTCCGCTAGTTGTGTTATTTACAAAGATTGTAGATCCTTAGCAGGGTAGAGACTAGAGATTTTATATACAGCTTTACTTCCTGCTGATTTTGTTCCTGACTGAAGAAGACTGAGACCATCTGGTCGTTTTCTTATTTCTCCATTCCAGATTCAGGTAATGGAACCTCTTTCCCACTATGATGGATTAAGGCCCTTAAACTGTGAGTCAATGATAACTCTTCTTTGCTGAAATTGCTTTATATTATATTTTAAATAATTGCTGTAATTGTGCTTACTGGGGACACCGTATGTTTGACACCATATGTGTGGAGGCTGTTGAAAAGATAATTAATTACTCTTCAATTTCTGTGATATGGAGGTGATGTATGTCTAAGTGGTTATTGAGTTGAATGCTTAACCCACAGAATCAAAATATTAATGTGGTAAAATTGCCTTCCGGTCTGGGCCAGAGCACTGAACACATCTTGGGTAGCAGCTCTGTCCCCAACCTCCAAGAACCCAGAGGAAGCAGGGATCCCAGGCGTTCTAACTCAGGCAGTATCTTAGGTAAGCAGACAGCAGAGCCCGCACTAAACAGGGAGTAACTGGGAACCAAAAGGACCCAGGAAGTCACTCCCGGCCCAGAACACTGGTTCCTTCCAGTCTGGGCCAGAGCACTGAGCAGATCTTGGGTGGCAGCTCTGTCCCCAACCTCCAAGAACCCAGAGGAAGCAGGGATCCCAGGCGCTCTAACTTGGACAGTGTCTTAGAAACTAGTTCTCAGATCTGAGGCCTGAATCAGACTTCTGCCAGGTCTGCTGTTGTGTTGACCACGGATTCCACCTGAGACATACTGGAAGGTCCACTCAATCCAGAGCCACAGAAGAACAAATGAACTCAGAGCTTCAGACAACATATCCTGAGATATTCTAGAGGAGACACTGCACCCAGAACAGCAGACACCTAGTTGGACTACTACCTTGGAGGTACCATATCCTGAGGCATCCTAGAGGTACCACTGTAATCAGTGTAGCTGGAAAAGATCACAGAGACATCTGGACCCCTAGGAGATCAGACACAAGCTAGATAACTAGAAAGGCAGTCTTCAGCCACAGACAGCAAGTACAGGCAGCACTAGAGTTAACCAGATGGCAAAAGGCAAGAGCAAGAATGTAAGCAACAGAAACCAAAGTTACATGGCATCATCAGAACCCAGCTCCCCCATCAGAGCAAGCCCTGAACACCCCATCACACCAGAAAAGCAGGAATCAGAATTAAAATCACTTCTCATGATGATGATAGAGGGCTTTAAGAAAGACATAAATAACACTCTCAAAGAAATTAAGGAAAACACTGGTAGACAGATAGAAACCCTTAAAGAGGCAACACAAGAATCCCTTAAGGAATTGCAAGAAAATGCAACCAAACGGGAAAAGGAATTAAAACAGAACCATGCAGGATCTAAAAATGGGAGTAGAAACAATAAGGAAATCACAAATGGAGAATACCCTGGAGATAGAAAACCTAAAAAAAAGATCAGGAGTCATAGACACAAGTATCACCAACAGAATACAAGAGATTGAAGAGAGAATCTCATGTGCAGAAGATACCATGGAAAACATTGACACAACTGTCAAAGAAAATGCAAAATACAAAAAGCTACTAACACAAAATATACAAGAAATCCAAGACACAATGAGAAGGCCAAACCTAAGGATAATAGGTGTAGATGAGGGGGAAGACTCCCAACTAAAAGGACCAGTAAATATCCTCAACAAAATTATAGAGGAAAACTTCCCTAACCTAAAGAAAGAGATGTCCATAAATATACAAGAAGCTTACAGAACTCCAAATAGTTTAGACCAGAAAAGCAATACTTCCCGCCATATAATAGTCAAAACATCAAATGTACAAAACAAAGAAAAAATACTAAAAGCAGTAAGGGAAAAAGGCAAAGTAACATATAAAGGCAGACCTATAAGAATTACACCAGACTTCTCACCAGAGACCATAAAAGCCAGAAGATCCTGGACCAATATCATACAGACCCTAAGAGAACACAAATGCCAGCCCAGACTACTATACCCAGCAAAACTCTCAATCATTATTGATGGAGAAACCAAAATATTCCATGCCAAATCCAAATTTACACAGTATCTCAACACAAATCCAGCACTTCAAAGAATAATTGGTGGAAAACTCCAACACAAGGAGGGAAACTACAACCTAGAAAAAGCAAGAAAGTAATCTTCCAAAAACCCCAAAAGAAGATAGTTACACAAACATATCTCCACGGATGTTAGCCCAAAAGCTTGGATTAGCGAAGACTCAAACCACAGACCACATGAAGCTCATGAAGAAGGAAGACCAAGAGGGGATGCCTCAGTTCTACTTAGAACAAGAAACAAAAATGCTCAAGGGAGCAAATAGGGAAACAAAACATGGAACAGAAACTGAAGGAGGGGCCATCAGGAGACCATTCCACCTGGGTATTCACCCCATGTACAGCCACCTAATCTAAACACTGTTGTGGATGGCTGGAAGTGCATAATGTGAGGGACATGATATAGCTGTCTCCTTAGAGGTCAGCCAAAGACTAACACACTCAGAGGACAATGTTCACAATTAATCACTGATATGATCAGGGGTTTCCCAATGGAGAACTTAGTGAGAGGACTGAAGGAGCAGAAAGGGTTATTGACCCCAGGTGGAAAGCAACAATACCAAACAACCAGAGCCCCCCAGGGGCTAAACCACCAGCCTGGGAACACATAGGGAGGGACCCAAGACTCCAGAGGTATATGTAGGGGAGGATGGCCTTGTTGGACATAGGTGGGAGAGGAGTTTCTTGGTCCCATAAAAAAAATGAACACACAGTGGGGTGGGGGGAATGTGAGGGCGGGGAGGGGATAGTGAGGGGGGTAGGTGCAGTCACTGCCTCATAGAAGCATGAGGAGGGGGATGGGATAGGAGGTTTCTGGGTGGTGGAAGGAAGTAGGCTAAGGGGATAAAATCTGAAATGTAAATACTACAACCAATTTTAACAAGCGGAAAAAAAATGTCTTCAGAACCAACATCTTTAAAAAAAGATGTCACCCCTCTGGGGGTGGGAATTTTTTTTTCTCTTGACAATAAAACTTGTTCTGAGAATTGTATATTGCAGAATACACAGCCTTGGTGTATCTACTCATCAAGCATACTGAGCAGACCTGCCCAAACCTCTGATGTCCTGGAATTCCATCTGGATTCAGTGAAGACACAGCATCAGAGGCTTATCAACTTACTCTTCCCCCCACCCCTCTTCTAAAATCTCAACACCCTTAATCAGCTTGAAGAAGTTAAATAAGAGTCAGCGCCCCTATTCCCTGATTTTGGGGACTAATGTGGTTAATAATGGTCTGTCTTTCTAGGGACAAGTAGTGGTTTTGTTGGAACAGGGGGGATTAGCTAGGACTTACTGCATAGCCATAACCTATTGGTAGAAATCTGTATAATTATTATCAAGATGAAGTTATAATTTCTTAAATGGTACAAAATTTACTTTGATCTCAAATTTAAGGTTTTCATTGGTACGAGCCTCTTATTAATATAAAAATGAGATGAATATTGATATGCTCATGGGCATTGTGCCTGTATAACACATTTAGGAATACAAGGCCTAGACCCAGCCCTTTTTTAACTTTTTTAACTGATTTGGGACGGTTAACCTATGAGTTAAGGGACTATAGCAAATTTATATTTTTGAGTTTATTGTTAGGGTGTTTTCCATATTTTATTTAGAAATAGCTGAGAGGAGTGAACAGACAACAATCCAGGTTACCTTACATGGATAGTTGGTTTTCAAAACATCAGAAGTCCATAGAACTGACGCTACAAATATTTATATATTAATGTTCATATTGATTAGAGACCTGTCTGCTCCCGACAGCTTCTTGTCGTGGATTCTAAGAAGAAATTGAGCATCCTTAGAGTTACTCCAGTTGTGTGGTAACAGCCACTAGGCAAGAATTGCCTCTCTCCATTTACAGACAAATTACTGTCTAGAAAAGGACACACATGCAGAATAGTCGACTGATTATATCTGCCTAGACAGAGTAATCAGTTCTTAATAATCCTGCATCACCAAGGTCTGTCAGATGATTCTGGGCCAGAAGGCTGAAGATTTGATGCTCCAACGTTTGGTAGTATAGGGGCTTTTCAGGTGTTCAGAGGTCTCTATAAATTGGCTAAGTTTTAGAAGCTATGCTTTGTGCTTCCCACAATTATAGTTAACTCACTCATTCTGGATTTCTGATGGGGTTGAAAACTTATAGCTATTTACGATAAGAGAAAAGATTTGAGTGGATGGTCGTCAGCTGACATTCATACTAAAGCGAGATTCAGAACTAAATGTTTTAGTTAGGATAGATGACAGAGGTGCTGGTTAGTCAACAAAAGGATGGACGGGGTATTAGGACTATCTCACTATATTGCAGATATGCAACCTGAAGGGGCTACCTCCTCTAGTCAGTTAGGAACACCAAAAGAGTGATTGAGACATCTACACAACCAGAAACATTTCAATTAAAAACTTATCCTGTCTTCAAGAACTTCAGACACTGGGGATGGAGCAGAGACTAAGGGAATGTTCACACAACAACTGGATGAAATTGACATACACCCTATGTGCAAGCACCACACTTTTATTTTATTAATGATAATGTTTTATGCTTGCAAAGAGAAACATGTTACTTCTGAGAGGCTCCACACAGCTGCTGACTCAGCCAGATAGAGACAACTGCAAAAAAACAGTAGATGTAGCTTGAGTTTTTAAAGAAAGAATAAGAAGTAGGATTGTGGGCCATAAATGAAGGCAGTAGGAACTTCACAAAAAGACCAAGAGAATCACCCAACCTTGTCCTTTGGGTACGTAAGATTCTAAACCACAAATAAAAAACATGCATGGACTAGACCTAGACATATATGTAGCAGGAGTGTAGCTTAACCATCATGTGTGTAATAACTGCAAGAATGGTAGCATTCTTAAATTCTGTTGTCTGTGCATGTTATATATTCCACTACCTGGGCTTCCTTCTTAGGCCTTATGTCCTTAGTGGGAGAGGAAGCACCTACCATGGAAAGAATTGAAGCTCCAACTTCAGGGCATACACAGGGGATCACTACCTATTCAAAGTAGAAAGAAATAGGAAATGGGGAAAAGATTGTAAGAGGGGTTGACTGGAAGTGAGTCAATGAGCCATATACAAAGTGAGGAAGTAAAGAAAAAATAAGTTAAAAATAGAATATGATCCAAATTTTTTTTAAAAATATGGAAAAATATATAAGAAAACCATAAGTATTTCTGCTAAAACATGTGTGCAACACATGAGAATAGAGAATTTAACAATTTTCTCATATGTTAAGAAATATTCACTAAGACAGATAAATCCCAAAGAACAACAAGATAAAAATCTTCAACAAGATAAAATTCTTTATGTGCGTAAATTCATTTTTTTCAAACATATTACTATGTAAAAGTTTATTTAGAATTAAATAGGCAATTCTTGACTTGATATTTGGAAACTTACACATTATTTTAATAATAATTTCAGAATCCAAAATCTGATTTTCATTCCCTGTGCCAAAGCTCTGCCTGTTTCCTGGGATGCATGCTGCCTTTCAGGGTAACCAGGTGAGATTCCGAATCCTCCTCCTCATGTATTCCTGTATTCCTGGAAAGCACAGAAGCCATGAAGTCTGCCACACCCACTCTGTGCTGCACCTTCCAGTCTATAGCACTACATGAAATCCAAGATTTCTGTTGCCCTCAGTAACCACAAGCTCTGAATGCTTTCATTGAGGCATACTTATGCCATGGATAAACAAAAGTCTGAACATATTTGGGACTACTTTCTTTGGCTACAACCCTGGAACCCTACTGCCACCTATGACAGAGCATGTCTTCCTGAAATCCCAGAGGTCAAATTGCCTATAAACTACAAAATAACATAATTAAAAAATGTAGGGCAAATGGCACTACTAAAGCATATCTATCCTATGATACTCAGCTATGTATTCCTGAGCAATAGTGAAGTACAAGAAAATTACCTTAAGTCTAATCTTATGAAGATGATGAAGGTCTTTTAAAAATTCAATTTAAAATTAAATATAATTTTAAAATATTATATTAATATTTTAAAAATTAAAATTAATATTTTAAAATTAAAATAATATAAATGTTAATATTTATATTAAAAATCCAAATAAAATATATTTATGGAGATTCACTTAAAATAACAGAAAATTCAATTAAACAAGAAGAGACCCATAATGATAAAGAAAATTAATATGAAGAAGTACAAAGCAAGTAAAAATGTTAAGATATGAAAAGGGAAATAGGAACAATGAAGAGAACAGAAACAGAACCAAAAAGGAGACAGAAAACCTTGAAAAGTGACCAGGAGTTCTTGCCACAAGCATCATCAACACAACAAAAGAGATGGAAAATACTTTCAAGCTGAGAATATACAATAGAAATCCAAGTACAGTGGTTCTTTACCATCAAGGCTAGTTTATGGCAACATCCAGGAAGGCAAGATACAGGAGGAGCTGAGAGTTCTACATCTTCATATGCAGGCAAATAAGAGACAGCTGACTTCCAGGCAGCTAGGACTAGGTATTAAAGCCAATGTCCACTGTGAAACACATGCTTGGACATCTCTAAAACTTCTGTCCTAACAGAGCTACCCTTTTACCCAAGAAAATACAAACTGTCACAGTGGGAAATAGTCTTGAATGCAATGGTACAGGAGACAACATATTGAACAAACAGCAATTGCTCAAGCTCTAAGATCAATAATTTATAAATCTGATGTCCTAAAACTAAAAACTGAACAATGTTCTACTCAATGACTTGGCCATGGAAGAAATAAAGAAAAAACAATTAAAGATCTTTTAGAATTTAATGAAAATGAGGACATATGATACCAAAGCTTGTGGGACTCCATGAAAACAGTACTAAGAGGAAAACTCATAGTTCTAAGTGTCTATAAAAAGAAACTGGAGAGAGCATACACTAACAACTTGACAGCCCACCCAAAAGAACAAAAATCCTGTGAAGACTTGATGCCCCAATGTATGTTGGGAGCTGACTTTAAGAGGCTAGAAAGCAGCTATAATCTTTGCAGACATCTGTGTGTGTGTGTGTGTGTGTGTGTGTGTGTGTGTGTGTGTGTGTGTGTGTATGTGTGTGTCTCAATTTCTATGATGTCTTTAAACTCTCAATGTCTGTATCCATCTACATACTGTTTCCAGAATGACAAAATCATCTAAGCCTTTCAAATGGCAAGAACAACTAGAGAATAATTCTTCAAGTGCTGAGCTTGCAGGAACAATCTCATTCAAATAATCAAATTGTTGCTTCAAGCTCAGCTCAGAATAACAGAATGGCAAGAGGATTGTAGACAGTAAATTCGATAACTGTGAGGCTTCACTGTGAAATAATCTACTGTATATTGTAATGGAAAACAATTGATGCTAAGTTCTAATGGCAACAACAGAAAAACCTGCTTGTATCTTTGCAAGTCATGAATCTTTTTGTACATTTAAAAATATTTATTTTAGTGTATCTTTGGGAGTGCTTGCTCTATCATATTCCTGAGGATGTCAGAGGACAACTATGGCAGAAATGGCATATTTTTTTTCTCCCTGGGACTTATTGGATCATGGTGTTGAAATTAGCTCTTCAGATTTTAGAGCAAGTACTGTTTCTTATTATTGGTTTTTAGCACCATCCACATGGCATTTTACAACCATCTGCTTACAAGTCTTGTTCTGGGATAGCTCATACCCTCTTATAACCTCTCACATAACCAAGAACTGAAGTAAGAAAGAGACATTATTTATGTGTCTGTTTGTTTATGTGTATGACACAAAAATCTTCATACATATAAAATAACAAAACATGATAGTAAATTGAAAAAACCTATGACATTGTAATCTACTGTCAATAGGTTTTCTTCTATATATGTTCGTACATATTCTGAAATGATTCACACAAGACAAAACATTCTGTTGTTTGTCAGATAAGAAAGCAGGAAATTGTGTAAGATTTATTAAGGAGAATGATACAGCAAATAGTGGCAAAATTCCTACTAATCAATATCTTATGATATGTCAAAATCTTTTTGTTTTTTCATATATTTATTCATCATTAATGCAATTAATAAATGTGTTGCATAACTTCTCTGTACCAAGTACCCTACTCAGCAGTTGAGGACCTCTCTGCCCCATGCTAGGGAGCCACTATGTTGAGAACTGCATGAAGACATTAAAATTTTCCCTCTTCTCTGCATGAGCCACTGTCAAGGAACAAAATTATCCTTGTGATTAAAGTTCATTAATCAGCCTTGCATGATAGTATAGATCAGCATGCCAGCACTGAAGAGGTTGAGATACAACGATTGTCAGTTTGATTGGAATCTAAGGTTGTCTGTATCACTCAAGGGGAACTGGTTAGCAATATGTCTAGAAGAGCTAGCTGGACCAAGCATACACCTGCACTGCAGTTATTGTGATACTCCATATCAGGTCACAGACCACCATTTCTTCTATCTTTCCTTTGGTCATATTAAGTTTGTTTTAGCCTTCTGAAGGTCCTACATCACAAAGTCATATT
Organism: Arvicanthis niloticus; assembly: GCF_011762505.2. Taxonomy (NCBI): domain Eukaryota; kingdom Metazoa; phylum Chordata; class Mammalia; order Rodentia; family Muridae; genus Arvicanthis; species Arvicanthis niloticus. The sequence continues at coordinate 44,761,244 of NC_047673.1, forward strand.
CTCTCTTTAAAGCGTATCTTTACATACACATTTGTACAACTGTAGCAATTTACAGAGCACTGACATTGGCCACCTAATATTTCTGTGTGAAATGTTTAGAAGTGGTTTGAGTAATATAGGCAAACTGTGAGTTCTGCATCATTCTACCTTCACCACTGCAGTCATCTGGGTGAGAACAGGTCCTTCCCCAATCTTGTATTTGGGCATTTTGTATACCAAAGATATTATTTTAAATGTTCAGGATTGTTATTAAATATGCAGCTCAGTTTAATACCTGACTAGTACTCCACTGTGTAAATTCGTCTATGGCCTGTTTGTTCATGCTTCCAAAGTATATGCCTAGCAATCTAAAATACAAGGTGCAAGTTTTAGATTTATAGTCAAATTTAAGCAACCAAGAGTAGCTTGGCGAAAGAATTTCAAATACGAATTGTTAGGGATGTTTGATTATGACCTTGTCTGTACAAGATTTCCTTCATTATATTACTTGTGTTAGAAGACACTGACTACTATGAGTAGTTGAATTCCCTAGAAAAGGCACTCGGATCTGGGTAAAAATGAAGAAGTCCAGATGAGTAAAATCAAAGTGCTGAAGCAGTGAGCACACATGTGTTTGTTTTCCTCTGTTCTTGACTGTGAATGTGAATAACAGCACTGCCCCACATTGGGCACCACTGTTTTGAGGACTGTTCTGCCCTACTTTGGATTCCACTATTTTGAGGCCAACACTGCCCAACTTGTGAGCTATTATGTTGAGGCCCACACTGCCTGGCTTAGGGACCGGCCAGAGCTGCTGCTCGGGTCCGCAGGTCAAGGTCTAGCAAGAGAGAGATTGAGTACGGAGGGGAAGGGACACGAAGACTGGAGACAAGACAGAAGATGTGATCAAGTCTCAAGTTTTGTTTATTGAAAGGAAATCCAGGGGTGTGGTATCATGTGCTGTGTGCCTTACAGCTTGGGGCACTAAATAGCAAAACAAGATATGTGGTATAAACAAGATGTTTATCAGAGTATGCTCAGCTGTTGTAGACTGTTGAAAAACAAGTCAGTTTTCAGGGTATATGGTTCAAGATGGCTGGAAAGATGATAGCCACTTTCTGCTAGGAGTCAGCTCCCAACACTCAGCTATGTCAATGCACACAGATTGAAAAGTAGGTGCCCTTCTAGAGTACATGTTTTTGCTGGGAAGCCATAAGATTGTGAATACAAGTTGGTGTGTAATAGTAAAAGGCATAAATAGCATAAATTTGACGACAGATGAGGAACACAATGATAAGGGTTAAAAAATATCTGGATATTAAGGTTGGTCATCACTGTAGAAGTAAGTGAAAAGATGAAATTCTGCACCCAAGATGACCTACTGTCCAAACACCCAAGTTATCTTTTGGGTGTAGGATAAAAATGGGAGTCATGCTTTACAAGAAGAACCACATTGGCTTGAATATTCTCTGAAGGAAAATATTTATAGCTACTACAATACCTATAATTATAGCAAATTATAAGATGCTAATATAAGCAGTGTAGCATATTACAAGAAACAGAATGTTTATGTTCAACTGCACTGGACGTGTTTATTTGCACCCAAGTATGGGAACTTTAGGATACTCAGTCTTTGCCCTTTATGAGTCCCAAGCAGTTAAAGGAGACATATGCTCTTACAACATATTTCTGGAGATAAATTTGATGACATCCTGAAGTTTGCACTAAGAAATGCTCATATGTAAGCTCAAAGATGAATTCTCAATATTTAATATATTTTTACTGATCTTGGACTTTAATATCTTCAGAGAGAAATAAACTTCTGTTCTGTATAAACCCTGCACCCTGTTGTAATTTTATATAACATTGTGTCCTACTGAGGATTTCTTTATAAGGGCTACTGCATATTTCTTAATATGATCTCATTTTCTGTTTTCACGGACTTTTTTCATACATACTACTTCTTCTGATTATATTTTGATCATTATGGTGGAGGTTCACATTCTCTACATGCTTTTCTCTTTAATTTTTTATCTAGTTGGATCCTGGTTGCTCCAAATTTCTTAAGGCTACTTCAAAAAGCTTTTTGTCATTATTGTCAGTGATTCAGTATGAGCAACTCTTCTGAACAAGTTCCTTGTAACAATAATGCTGGTACTACAAGGTGTCCTTCTATCTTCTTTCCTGGGACTAGATATCAGGGCCAAGTTTCTGGTTTATAAATCAAACAGATCTCCCAGTGTCTAGAAGAAGAAGCATGGAATTGAAATAAAAAAGAAGGAAGCAGAATCTACCCATGGATATATTGGTAGAACTCAGGTAAAGATGAATAAGAATGGGAACTAAGATTTCTATAGAAAGAGGAATTGAAAATCGCTTAGTCTGTAATCATAATTACAAGAAGCATGGTGGCAGGAATAGAAGGCATGGTGTTGCAGACATAGTTGGAAACTACTTTATCTGCAGGCAAGAAAAGATGGACAGACTGGTCTGGATGAAATCTTTTAAATCTCAGGACACACCCCCAGGAAAATTCTTCCTCCAATAAGGCCACATCTTCCAATGTTTTTGAATCCTATCAAATGATTTCACTATCTGGTTACTAGGTATCCAAATGTATGAACCTATGAGAAGTATCCTACTCAATTCACCACAGCTGTGTAAACAGAATAGAAAAAAAATGCCACTAGAATATCCTGAGCACCCTAAGGAGACCAAGTATAATTCAACTTCCAGGCCTAAATAATTTCACTTGGAATTTTTTCTCCTACATACTTTCTTTTATGGTTTCTCTAATCTCCATGTATGCAGTAGGCACATATCCATTTCATAACATTCAGGCATTCTTTGGTCCAATGGTCTATGGAATATGAGCCTTGTTAACTGTAAAAATACCTAAAATAAACAGCAGACAACTTCTCTGCTCAATGAATTTAGTAAATCAGAAGCCACAATATGGAATGTAAGCATCAGGGAGATTACTCTGCTGTTGAAGATTTAACAGACTAAAGGAAAGAGTAATGCTTCATGCCCATTATTCACACATTCAGGTAGCTTGTAAGGACCTCCAAAACAAATCAGCTAGTTAAAAATGACAGTGGGCTATTCAAAAGACAGCAATTGATTGTAGAATTATAGTTACATCATTTTTGTAGAGATTTTCTCTTCATAATATATATCTAAATATAATACAAAATGTAACACATATCTAAATACTTACATATATACATATGTAACATGAATATGTTTTCTAAGTAGTCCTCTTTTTATCAAGAAATAACATGAGAAATTAACAATTCTCAATTTATATAGTTGTATATAAAATATATATAATATATCTACCTGTCTCTATCAATGTTTATCTATGTTTAAATCTATATCATCTATGCCTATAACATATAGATTAATTTCTACATATTTGTATCTTTCTATCACTTACCTGTAGTTATACTGATATAGAACAAGGTATAAATAGTATAAATATAGATGATACTATTATAGGAATGGTTATAGATATTGTTATAAATACAGGTATAGTATAGCATATTCTGTAATTATTTCCAACTGTATCTGTGTTCCTGGTTTTAGGTTTATGTGTTTAATTCAATTTCCAATAGTTTTGGTGTAAGTTGAAAATCACAGTGATGAATTTGTTATTTCTAGCTTTTTAGCAAAGGTTTTGGGATATTAGAAAATAAGTTGTCATCTGCAAATATGGGTAGCTTGACTTGGTTGGTTGATATTTGAATAACTTTAGTTAATTTAATACACTGTGGTTGTTATTGTTGCTGCTGCTACCACAGCTTCTGCCCTCTTTTGCTGCCATCAGAACTCAACTTGTTCAGCATTCTCACTCCAACTAAATATTTGCAACTCTCCAGAAATGCTGTTGACTTTCCACATCATGAGGGTACATGTCTTAGGGTTATGATTGCCAGATGAAACATCATGACAATTTCATCATCAGGACTGTAAGCAAAGCTATGAACAAGAAATAATCAAGTAAATATACAGTGTACAGAAAAAAAAGCACCCAACACTTGGAAGCTCACCCTCTATTCCTGATAGCACTGTGCATAGATTTTAGCAATGTAAGCTTTTATAAACAAGGTTAAAAATTTTAAAAATGTACCCAAAGAGTTGGACTAAGCTGTGATAGATGCACACTTGCACTCACAAGGATATGAACATACATGTATCTATCTGTTGCACACACACACCACACACACACAAACACACACGCACATGCACACTGTTTTTCAATGAGTAGAAAATATATTGATCTTACCTCTTTTGTAATATATCATATTTTCTGTATCCATTCACCTATTGAGAAATATCTGGGTTGTTTCTAGATTCTAACCATTATAAATAAAGTTGCAATGAACATTGTGCATGTAGACATGTTATATTTTTGAGCTACTTTTGGAGTATATGCCCAGTAGTGATATAGCTGGTTCTTCAGGTAGAACTCTTCCCACTTATTTAAGAAAACATCAGATTGTTTCCAAAAGTGGATTTAATATTTAAAAATCCTACCAGCAATGGATGCAAAAATACTCAATAAAATTCTCACAAACTGAATCCAAGAACCGATCAAAACCATTATTCAACATGATCAGATTTTATTTTCTGTTGACATATATTCTGTTAAAAAATTAATGAATTCATGTATGTATATATGTATTCCAAAGTGACAGAACACCTTGACAAAAATTTTTGTTTGGAAAGGTTGGTGATTAAGGATATGGTAAAGTGGCATCGATACATACATTCCACTAGCAGGTCCTCCAAACATCTTCATCCTTCACCTCCCTGCTACAGACATCCATCTCCAGGCAAAGCTTAATGAAACAGAGGATGGATATTTCTAAGAGACCTTGGTTTCACCATATGAATAGAAATTTTGTAGAGCTGTGTAGGGTACTAAATTGTATCATGGCCAACAAGTCTTTCTTCTTTTCTCATCCAAGGATGTTGGTCCAACATGTCATCAACTATTGGGAGCCGACTTTTAGCAGAAAGCGGCTAGATCATCTTTGCAGTCATCTGGAACCATATGCCCTGATAAGAGACTTGGTTTTCAATAGCTGACAACAGCTGAGCACACTCTGAAAGACATCTTGTTTTCCCATATAGCTTGTTTTGCTGTTTAGTGACCCCAGCTGCAAGGTGCACTTCGTATCCATGCCTGCAAGGCATGAGGTGCACATGCTATCCACACACCCTGTCTTGTCTCCATTCTTCAATTCACTTGCCCCTCCATCCCCTTCTCTCTCTCTCTCTCTCTCTCTCTCTCTCTCTCTCTCTCTCTCTCTCTCTCTCTCTCTCTCTCTTGACCCTCACCCATGGACCAGAGCAGCAGAGTGGTCCAGGACATTTTGGCCCACAAAGCCAGGCAGTACGGGCCTCAACATTTTTGGCCCCCAAGCTTGGAGCGGAGAGAGCCTCAACATTTTTGGCTGCCCAAAGTGAGGCTCCAACATGGGCCACAACAATCAACTAAATAGAGAAGCAGGCTTTTGTAACAGCAAGAGGATTCCAGGACCTAATGGAAATGACATTAGCCGAAATACTCAAAAAAAAAAAAAAAAAAAAGGGGGAGATAGAAGCCATAGAGACCTTTTCTAGGGGTTAGGCACAGCCCCTGATTGAGGGAAGTAGCCACTCACCCAACTCAAAAATATTAACTCTGAATTGCTCCTATCTAAAGGAAGGACAAAAAGTGGAGCAGAGACTGAAGGAAAGGCCATCCAAAGACTGTCCCACCTAAGGATTCATCCTATCTCCAGACACAAAACCCAGTCACTATTGCTGATGCCAAGAAGTGCTTGCTGACATGAGCCTGGTATATCTTTCCCCTGAGAGTCTTTGCCAGAGCTTGACCAATATAGATGGAGATGCTCACAGCCAACCATCAGACTGACCACAGGGACCCCAATGGAGGAGTTAGGGAAAGAACTGAAGGAGCTGAAGGGATTTGCAACCCCATAGGAAGAAAAACAATATCAAACAACTAGACACCCCCTCCCCCCAGAGATCCCAGGGACCTAACCACTAACCAAAAGGTACTTGAGTGTGGGGAGTGACCCATGGCCCCAGCTGCACATGTAGCAGAGGATGGCCTTATCTGGCATCAATGGAAGGGGAGGCACTTGTTTCCATAGAGGCTTAATGACCCAGGTTAGGTGAATGCTAGTGTGGTGAGGTGGGAGTGGGCATTCGGAGAAACATGGGAGAGGGATGGGATGAGGGTTTGTGGAGGGGACCCTGAGAAGGGAGACAACACCCAAAATGTAAATATATAAAATATCCAACAAAAAATTAAAAAAAAAAACAGATTTTGCATCTAACTCCCTTTGTGTAATACCTACAAATTAATATTATGATATTAAATAAAACTTTGCAAGGAGCAATGATTTGGGCTGAGAACCTACCAATGTGTCTAAACATCCAACAAAATATATTGAATCACAGTCAATGAACTTAGGCTGGTTTCACAAGGCTTTGTAGCCAGACAATTAGGCCACAAACAACTAACTGCTTAGGCTATAACCAGCTGACTGGTTGGTTGATTAGGCTGTAGCACATTAGAATTTTAATCCCTTAGTCCCGTTTTCCTATTGATGCTATCTGATTGTGTTGCTGGGGCCTCTCCAGGATTGTTCTGGGAGCTGCGCAATGAGTATGTTATACTCAGATTCATCTATGTGTGGACCTTTTAACACTCTTGGGGTAGTCAGTGGATTTAAAGTAGAATCCACAGACCCTGGAAATGCAGGGTCTTTATGCTTGAGCCTGACAGATGTACCCTGGACAGAGTCCTTGTTCTCTATCTGGGAGTCAAAAATATTTATTTCTTGGCTGCTGAAGCACCATGGATTTGTGTGTTGTGTTATCTGAACTGCAAACTTAAAAAAAATCAAAACTGGGGTTGTAAATCATAACTTAAAACTAGATCTGGTCTTCTTGAAAAAGTCATCAGAGTCTGACTGGGTCAGGTAGATACTGAACTAGATTCACCTGGAACAGGAATAGGCTCTGTGGAAAGAACTCAAGAGTCTCATTTGCTAAGACAAGGAATCTGAACTAAGTCTTCTAGGTAAGTAGAATTGCTAGGCTGTGGAATTATCCTAAGTTTATTGATGCTCTAAGAGAGGACATGACCTTTTGGGTTAGTACTAACTGTCAGTATGTTCTATGGAAGACAGTAAGACTGCTGGGAATTTCATGGCAGCTATGTCTGGAGTCTGGAACTCTGGCTAATCTTTGAGCCTAAGAACTTTTGCTATGGGTTTGTTGTTGGTTTTGTTGTTGTTGTTGTTGTTGTGTTAGTTTGCTTGATATTTACTTGTTTGGTTGTGTTTTACTATTTACTATGTTTTATCTTGCTTTCTAGAAATATCTTAAAGACATAGAAGCTACAACAAGGAAGTTTAAATGTAGGTTAAAATGTGTATTTGTAAGGCAATTAGACCAGGGTCAAAGACATTGCAGAACTAATAAGATTATGTTGCTACTATGGTTGGGAATGGAAACCAGGGGCTTCCTTGGGCTAAATAAGAGCTCCAACACTAAGGCATACCCTTCTAACCCATAGGTCATTTCCAGCTGGATATAGAAACGTTTAAATGGTTAAATAAAGAGAGCTATTTGCAGAGTTA